>NW_024582382.1:881527-883443 GCF_018398535.1 Haplochromis burtoni | reverse complement strand
TGTGTGTGTGTGTGTGTGTGTGTGTGTGTGTGTGTGTGTGTGTGTGTGTGTGTGTGTGTTGTTTATAAATGCTTGCAACTTCAAGAGAGCGTGGCTGCCAACACAAGGCCGTTTACTGTATAATTTCAGATTGTAGTTCATGTCCCGAGTCACCCACAATTGGGACTTTGTCAGTGTGAGCTACTTACAAGACCAGAATGTAATGCAACTTAGAGATATGCTGCATATTTTTTTCACTTTTGTAAATGGCCATGAAATTAACAGTACTAACTCCAGTCTGTGGGGTTTAGTGAAGATTTTTCATTTAGAAATATAGATTGATGACATATTATACATGAACATTTTTTCTATTTCTATTGTCATCTTAACCCATACCCATTATGACATTTTTGTCCCAAATGGCTTCCCTTTTCATAATTTCTGCATTTAAACTAGTTTTTTTTGAAAAGATCAAAACAAGAAGAGGCATGTGCATGACACACACACACACACACACACTTTAAGAGTCCACTTCCTGTCTCCCACATGAGTGTGAAACTTCATTAGCCTCCTCCTCTGTGCTGTAGCGATAGTCCAGCTGCTCCTCATCAGCACTGTGGTATGATGTCTATGGCTGAGAGTATAACTTTTCCATTAATAATACTGATACTAACAGAGAGACCTGTTTAAAGCATGTTTTGTTAGATAATTAGGAAATAATGTCTGTTTTAAGACTCATTAACTGCTGACATACCAAACACGTTGCTTGCAAGTACATTCGTCTTGTGAATTTTACCCAACTTATTTATATAATTGCATAAAAGACAAAAGAAAGCTCAGCCTTGTTGTTTATATGCCCAATTAATTCGAAAGAATTTTCTGATTATGATCTGACCAGAATTAATCTAATCAGACATTTACATGGCAGCTTTGTTGCCTTAATTGGGTTAGGCTGAATTGTTATTGTCTCTGTAAACGTAGCAATTAAGAGCTCATTCCAAATACTTCAAACTGAGCCCTGACTGAGGGGATCAAATCTGTTATAAATGAACAAAAACAATGTGGCAGGAAAGACAACTCTAATTTTTTTTTTGAATTGTTTACCTCTTAGCATTTTTATTTGTTCTCATCTTTATATTCATTGATTGACCACAACATTAAAACCACTAACCTGCCAAAATAGCTCTGGCATAAGCTACCTCAGGGGATGACAGGCACTGTAATGTTGGCAGTCCATCCTGTTGCTTAGAGCCCTGTATTACGAAGCATACCCAGACTATCTTTCCATTATCTGGATTCACTTACCCTAATACTGGCAATTGGGATAAGCAGTCACTCAAAGCTGGTTATCAACTCGTTAAGTTAACCCAAGATTTCCCCCCTGCTCGTTCACATGAAAAGAGCAGTGTTGGCAGCATCTGATCAATCACAGACATGAAGGAGTATATCAGAAGTAGAGCAGCTGATTTTACAAAGGAAGATAAAACTATACCACAGAAAAATATGCAGCTTTTAAACACATAATACAGTGCAGTGTGAGAGTGTGTGAGAGTAAAAACACTATAGAGTAAATATAATGTAGTGCTGAAAGTGTCTGCTTTGAAGACTGGAAAGAAAGCTGGCAAAAATGCTGACTTTGTAATTTAACAGACTTATCAGTATCATAGCTCTATCATTAAAAGCTTCCTGTCGTGTTCGACTCAAATCTTTACAACTTACAACTTTACAACTTAAAACACTCATAAATATTGTGTTTTACATCTGATTGCCTCAAGGCCTTAAGCCATCCTCCACACTATGCACTTGAACGTATGAAAGTGATGTGCACCTCTTTCATTGAATTTTGAGTGTTTTTTATCAACCTAGTTACATCTGTGGTGTTCCCGATCAAAAGTGAGCGCCATAGGAAATGAATGGGAATCCACTCGAACCCCCCC
>NW_024582382.1:769467-881507 GCF_018398535.1 Haplochromis burtoni | reverse complement strand
CCCCCCCCCCCCACCCACCCATTGGCCCTTGACCCCCTAAATGGCCCACTGAACTGAATTTGGTGGTGAAAAATGTTTGTTATGCTAATTTAAGAGCTGTTAAAACTGAACGGTCAATTTTGACTGGGAAGAATCCGATGGATTATAATCGTGTATTTCATTAAGTTATTGTTTAAAAGACAGTTTTGGTTTTTATTCTTTGTCAGATAACTCCATATGTCCAATGTGGACAAAGCCAGCAACACAGTGAATTACTTTAACTGAGGTGACTAGCAAACAGCTTGCTAGCTATCCGACGGCTACCTGCTTCTTTCTGCTGTAAATTTTAATGTGTGTCTTATAAGGACTGATTCACTTTTAGAACCACCTTCAAGTGGCATTTCGAAGAACTGCAGTTTTTGGGGGTTCTTCCAGTGTGGTTTCATTTTTTCAGACCTGGAGGGTGCCGCTTGGGGTTGCGCTCCGTGGATTGGGCTTGTTCTGGCACATCCCTCTGATGCTCGATTGGATTCGGATCTGAAGAATGTCAAAGCTGAATGAATTCCTTGAGCTCTTTTTCATGTTCCTTGCACTGATCCAAGGAACATTGTCCTGTCTCGGAGGGGGGCGGGGGTGTCATGTTGTGTTGGAGATTGCCTTTGCCTTAGTCGAGGGTGGTAATATCCACATGAATGCGAATAATCCAAGGTTTAGATGATCGAGTTTATTCACTCTGTCATTGCTTTTAATGGTGAGGTTGATTTATTTTCTATACTGGGAGGCCCTGGTAGGGAATTAAGGTGTTCTAAAAATTAACTCCATGTCTTCTTTTTATTGTAGCTGATCCAAACCAGCAAAACGCTGATCGAGTCAGCTGATGTGGTCTACTCCAAGCTCACACAAGCACAACGAGCAGGTATGTACCACTGTTTAGTCACTGTTGAAAAATGCTGACCTTTATGCCTTTTCATTAAATATCTAAACAAATTAAAAGAAAGAAGATATGGACGTGTAAATAAGGATTTAAAAAAAAGAGGTTGAGATAAACGGGGTGTTAGCAGCAACATTCCATGACAAAATTTATATTTATAACTGGAAACTTGAGTCAAGTTGATATTTATCCTTCCCGTTGGCTGTTAAAAATGTGTGATATTGTCCTGTTCCTTCCTGTATTCAAAATCTTTCTTCTTATGACACTTAAAAAAATAAGTGTTTCTATGAAGCAAAGCAGGAAACTGCAATCTCTCTGCTACTGTGATGAAAATGACTCCTAATTCAAGGACAAAATTTATGAGAAATGATTTAAATTACCTCTCTTACTGGCACATTTCATTAATTTGTTTAAGACAAATAAGATCCACAAGAAAACAGCCTGTGTTTATTTAAGGAGGGATGGATGTTTTCAGCTTCTCTGCTTTAATCCCAAATGAATCATGTGATTTACGAATGTGCATCCGCGCCCTTTTAAACATATTGTGCATCATGTCCTCCTGCCCAGCAGAATGAGCATAGTGTGTCTACTCCTACAGCATCTGCATCAACATCAACAGCCGTGGCTGCTGTCAATAGAGCAGGCCATCATCAGTGAGTCAGCAGAGTAGTAATCATGTCAGTGGGCAGGTGAAAACAATCATCCAGCCACACAGACAAAGGGCTGCAGGAGAAAGAGGACAGAGAGCATAAACATCCTTTGAGAGGAGGAGAGAAATGAAAAGGTTTGACAAAGTGTGCAGTAACAGAGGGGGAGGGATGGAAAATGGTGAGAAAGGACTGAATTAACAAAGCATTTTATCGGTGCAGTCTTTTAAAAGGGCTGCTTGATGCAAGAGGTCCAGTGTTTTAGGAGAGAGGATAAAATTGGCCATAATAAGATCATTAAGGGAGAAATGGCTTAAAATCAAGAAATCCTGTGGCTTGTCTTCTCGAGCCTCCTTTAAATTCAGCGCTAATTCTTCCTCATTTGCCTTGCTGCTTTGCTATGCAGCAGTGCCTCTGCTGAAGAGCTCATCGAAAAAGAGCTCAGTTTGAATAGTGACATCTTCATTTTTCATGTTAAGACATTTTATGGCTACAGGAAACCGAAAGACATGATTGAAACTAATGAACATGAATAATAAACTAATGAACCTGCAGATTTGGCTCCGTTATAGACCTGGTGTGAACTTGAAAATGTGTATTTTATTTTACATTTTATGTGTGAAAACTGGGGTTGGCTAATTGGCTCATGTCAACCCAATATCTTGAGGCCATTAAGTCCACTTTAAGGCTGCTTTACTCCCCGGTGTCACTCAGAGGCAGACATATGCTTAACACCCCTGACCACAGCAAGCCAAGCTGATATTTGTGCAGCGCAGTTACACAGTGAAGTAGGCTAAACCCTGGAGCTTCAATCATAGAGATGCCCTCCCGCTCCAAGGTTCCCCAGTGCAGAGCTAGAAGCATCTTCAAAGGCGATGACAGGAGAGTTAAGCAAAGCTTAAGCCTCACACAGCCACAGCCTCAATCACATCAGTGTCCGCTAAAAATCAGAGGTTTCAGCTTTGTGTGCTGCTGCAGACACATGAAAATGTTTTAAACAGAACAGTAATAAATGAACCGTGTTGTGTTTTGTAGATTAAATGTATGCTTCTCTGACATAACTGAAATAACATTCAAAGGGGCTCATCAAAAGCCTTCCAATGCAAATGAAATGCAAATATTAAAGTTTTTCTAAATGTAAGTTAAAAGAAACATACAAGGACACAAAAGGTAGGAGCAGCAGCCTTGAGGGGCCTCAGCTGCATGCCAAACACAGCATTTTTCCTATTACTCACTCTAATTCCCTCTGCCCCAAGCACTCACACACAAGCCTTCGTCCAAACCATGCAGTTCTCAAATATACATCTCCTCCGTGTGTATGCGTATCCATACTTTCAGGCCTTGTAGCTTTGATGGCAGTAAATGAGGCAGAAAAATAAAAACACGTTGGCCAAAGAGCAATCGTTTTCAGTGACACAGTATAACATTACAGCAGGCAGCAAAACAAACACTTTCCCCAACAGAGTTTAGAAAATTTAACTTACTTGGCTTTTTATGGATAAAGTTACCTATTGCCTAAAATGAAAATTGGAAAATGGGAATTATAAGCTTTAAATCTAATCTTGTTGACTTAAGTGAATATAAAGGCAAGTTAGCCTTTATTAAGTCATTTCAGCTTAGAATAAACAGAGCAGAGTGAACCTAACACCAGTATTTGATACTATACTTGTTTAGTTTTTGCAGCTTCACTTGCTGCATTGCCATAATAATTGGCTTAATATTGTAAGGTTGCTCCCTGTGCAGCAACACATGTAATCACATTTGGTATAAAGAACAAAAATACACATTTGTATTTGTGTCAGAACATTCTTGAGGACACACTATGACACCACCAGCCTGAACTGTCAATACAACGCAGGATCTTTGCTTTCAAGTTGTTTGTGCCAGATTCTGACCCTACCATTGGAATGTCACGGCGGTATTAGAGACTCATCGGACCAGGCAACGTTTTTTTTCCAGTTTCCTGTTGTCCAGTTTTGATGAGCCTGTGTGACTTATAGCCTCAATTTCCTGTTCTTAGCTGACAAAAGTGGCACCTGATGTGGTTTTCTGCTGCTGTAGCCCATCTGTTGCCTTGCTATGAGCTCAAAGCAGTCTGGCTATTCTCCTCTGACCTCTAGCATCAGCAAGCATTATGGTCTAGAAAAGTTGGATACTGGATTCTTTTGGACCGTTCCTTGTAAAGCTCATGGATGGTTATGTGGAAAATCCTAGTAGATCCAGGTTTCTGAAATAACTAAAACTAGTCTGTCAGGCACCAACAACCCACTTTCAAAGTCACTTAACTCACCTGCGTAAACTTCAGCAAGCTGTTGTACAATCTCTGTCTGACTTAATGCATAGAGTTGTGCCATGTAATTGACTTATTGGATATTTGCATTAATGAGCAGTTGAACAGGCACTTCTAATAAAGGGGACACTGAGTGTATGTATATGTACAGATGCATAAGCAGTATTGGTGGTCCAGGTGGTTCCTTAAATTTAAAATCTGCTGTTGGCAGAACAGCAGATGCAAATCTTACTTCTCTTGTCTAACCCTCTACCAGCAGATGAACATGGAAACAAACCCCAACATTTTGCTTCATGCACAAAGGTCACCTGCTTAATCACATGCTAATTTGGACTTTTTATTTCTTTATACTACTAACCAGACTAATGACTAATGATCAGTGATCACAAACCTGACCGCAGGCTTTTAGTTCCCTGTTGGAGCACTTAAAATTCAATATACTCTAAGGTTATTGTGGATTATTTTACTGTAACATATAAAAGACGCTGCTTCATCTTTAAGTGTTCAGATGTTTAGTTTAACATAAATATGAAACTAACGCAAAGCAAAACATACTGAGCTGCTTGTTGTGAAACTTCTCTAAAATGACAGAATATATGTTGGTGGACAAATAAAATTCTAGACAGACTTTCTGCAGTAATGCTACAGTGTCACTGTCCTTAAATAGACTTTCCCCCTGTTTTTATCATGTTCTTAACCTGTGTCTCAGCTCATTAAAGTGATTTCTTACCCCTGGAGAAAAGAAACGCCATGCATTGCACTGGGTTTGACTCGACTCCCCCACCAAAACTCAGCATCATTCTGATGGCTTGGAAAGCATGAATTTACCTATCTTGATAGATTGACAAGTACTGAATGCATCCTTCAGAAGCCATTTCATCAACCATATGATTATGTACATACTGACAATGACAGTAGCATCAGCCTGAACATAGAGAGTCAGTGAGAGGCATGTGAAGCGTGAAATGATGGATTTGCATGGAATAGAAGGTTTTGTCCTCACGATCAATCCAGAAGTCGAAGTTATAATTTTGTTATAATGGCTGTGTGAGAAGCAGAAAAGGTGCTAATGGACGACAGGCTGTCAGTATCCAAAAGAGAATGTGGAGTATGTTCGCTTCATGTAAGCACATGCACTCATTAATTTTAGGACCTGTGATTGAACCTGACACTTTTGCCCTAGACATTAAAATTGTTCTCTGCTCATCAGCTAAATGCTGTTGTGACAAAGCCATAATCACACCAATGGCCACGATCTGAATGAGAGGCTCAAACTATCCTTTTACATCCTAACCTGCCCACTGGCACATTCCTCATTTTAAGAGTAGGAAGTTAAAAATGGATAGTTTGGGGTTGCTGTGGTTTTTAAGTCTCAGCAGCACCGCCTCCTTCCTTCCTGTGCACAGTTTTTCCCAGTTATTATTGCAGCTAATCAGTTCAATTTGGGCAGTGAAGCTGACGTGTTGATGAGGATGGAGAGGTGTTAGATAATTCCCCTTGGGCACTATTGATGGCTCACTATCACACACATAATGTGGGACCAGGAAAACAGCTGGGATGCACACTCTGGCACCTCCAGATGCTACCACTGTGTTTTTGTGCACATTGTGTACACTGGCTTATTTGTCTGCATGCATATCTAATCTGTGTGTGGGTTTCCAGTCATTCTCCCCACTAGCCTCTGCTTCACCAGCTTATTTTACGATTTGTTCCAGCAGTGTTTCTTAAAAATGTAATGCATAAGCTTTGTTGTATTCAGAATTCATTTAGATGTGTATGTGTCGTGGTGTACTAGTTCGTCAGTGCACCGATTTACTCACATCGCAAAGAACAGAGCATTCATTTTCAGATGCAAATGTGGCATGACTGTACCTTTGTATGAAGGTGATATACTTGGTGATCAGATGATATAAATACTTAAATACACACATCCTGGTCGTAGGAGAAAGATTCTAAGCAGAGATGCCTAGACCTCCCTCTTCTTGGCCACATCCTTTAACCCTTCTTTCGGGACACCAAAGTGTTCCTAAGCCACCTGAGAGATATAATGTCTCCAGCATGTTGTGGGTTTCCCCCCGGTCTTCATCCCATTGGGACATGCCCAAAACACCTGACCTAAGAAGCGCCCAGAAGAATGTGGAGAAGTACACACTCTGAGCCCCTCCCCAATGAGAGATAAGCTGAGCACCTTATCCTGTCTCTAAGGCTGAGCCCACACATCCAGGCATTCAGAGGAAAGTCATTTCTGTCACTTATATCCACGATCTCATTATTTCGTTCACTACCCACAGCCTGTGGCCATAGGTGAGCGTAGGTGGACCAGTAAATCAACAGCTTCGCTTTCCCGCTTTGCTCTCTCTTCACCACAACATACCAGTACAGCATCTGCATTGCTGCAGATGTTGCAAGAGTATGTCTGTCAATCTCCTTTTCTGCTCTCCCCTCACTCATTAACAAGACCCTGAAATACTCCGACTTAAAATCAAAGGTGCTGATTCTCATTTCTCACACTCCCCGGTGCAAGCTGGAGGTCATGACTCAGTAAAGCTAACAGAACCACACCTGCAAAAAGAAGAGGAAAGATTGGGAGACCACCAATACTGACATCATCTACCCCTTAGCTGTGTCTAGAAATTCTGTTCATAAAAGATTTTAACAGAATTGGTGCCAAAGGGCAGCCCAGTGAACTCAGTACTCACAGGGAATGAGTCTGACTTGTTGCCTCAGAGCGAATCAAGCTCTCAATGCAGTTGGACAGAAACCAAATGGGCCGAAGCGTAAGCAGTCCTGAAGCATGCCTCACATTATACTTTGAGAAATGCAGTCGAGTACTTTCTCCAAATTTCCAAAAACTATGTAGACTCGTTGAGCAAACTTGAATGCATTGTTCTTCCTGGATCCAAAGTTCAACTAACAGATGAACTCTCCTCTCTGGTAACCTGGCATAGACCTTCCCCAGGTGTCATGGATTGGCCGTGTGGAAGCAAGGGTGGAGCCTCATGCAGGACTCTGGGGAAATGGGAATAACTCCAAAAAACTGCTTTAATGCTGTCAGGCAAAGAGTAAACAAAAGCCAAAAATGTATGCAGAAAAAAGCCAGGAATTCCAAATACCAGAAACCATGGAGCAAGGGAACACACAGCAGTGAGGGACAATATGACAAAGGACAAGGAGAGACAGAGACAACATATACTCACAAGTTAATGAGGGAGAAGTAGCACGTGACAACACAGCTGAGGATAACGTAACATAATAACTCAAAAGGAAGTAAAACTAAACACCAAGCACAAAAGACAAAGTAGCAAAACACAAAGACTAAACAAGACACAGAAACACAAGGGAGGCAGGAACTCAAGGATTTAAATATAAACCAAAGTATAACCATGAACAGAACTAGAAGTGAAAATGAAGCCAGATAAAATCATTGCAAAGCAACTGGGAAATGCAAAAACTCAGAACAAGTGATTCTCAAAACCAATAGAACAGTAATTTATAGAAAACTCAGAACCCAGGGACTCTGAGAAATGGAGGCTGAGGATTGAAGTTAGAGCACACCCTCCTGCCCCCCTTCTTGAAAAGGGGGCACCAGCTGTATTTCTCAGCACCTCTATGTATTCCACGTCTGGTAGCGAGGTGTTCAGGCATCTGTCTTGAATATAGTCATGCATCATGCCATATTAAGGCAGGTCCAGGAACAGGTGCAAGCTTACTGTATGAGTTAAAGATCCGCTGCCTCTCTGCCAGCCCTACCATGTGTATTTATTGATGTTCTCTTTCTTGCAAAGGTTTTCGCTATGATGAACCACTATTTTAGTCAGCACTGTGTATTTTATTGCCAATAGAAAAGATAAAGAACTCTCCCTCAATTTATCTTCCTTGGATTTAACCAGTTTTTCTCCCAGCTCATCAGCAGCTGGAATATCCCACGTTCTGCTTCATGGCATTATGTTTGGGCTTTGCAGTGTGTATGAATAGAGATAAATTAATGAAACACTGAGCTGACTGTTATGCATTCCCCACTCAGAGCATTTCCTGTCTTTTTATTCATTATTTCTTTTCATCAGATCCTGTTTGAAGGTTCTGTTTGATTTTATTATTTACTTACCTTTCTGTCTCTCTGCCTGAAGCCACTGTATGTTTTTGAAACAGAAGAGGTGCTGCTGCAGTACTCATTACAAAGGCAAAAACCCTCTCTGCTTTTACTCTACCAAGGTGTGTGTGTGTGTGTGTGTGATATGTTTGCATTTGTTTGGCTACTCAGAAGAGATATATTATTCCCTAAGTCCTCCTTAGGACCCGACTCTCCCTGTCTCGTTCTCTCAACGTAAAATTCAATCTCTTCAGAGTGTGCTACAGGGCCACATTTTTATTAGCTCAAATTTCACATAGTTTAAGTGACACTAAGGAACAGCAACGTCGAGGCTGTTAGGGGAAGGGAAAGCTTCATAATGCCAAATTAAATGCTTCAAGAGCTGTATTGCGTCCTCTAGCTAATTTGCTAAATTCATGACTTACTCTGCTCCCTGCCATCCTAATTTCTTGCGTCCTGTGAACACAAACTTCCTTGGCTCTTCTCTGAGCCCATTAACTACAACAGATTACGAGATCAAATCAGTCCTAATCCCTGTTAGCAGAACTTTCAGGCTCTGAAACAGATATTCTGCATTGGTTGTACATCACCAGTGTTTGGAAATGATAGCACATTAGTTATTTTTGGTATGGTTCACCCTGGTTTGCCCTGAAAACTGGTAATTTTGTTTTTATTCTATTTATTTATTTTTTATCTTGACTTCATAAAGTCAACATAGTCTCATTTTTCTTCTTACTTATCTACTTAACTGTGTTTTCCAAAATGAGAGGCCTCTATATCCCTTTGCATGTTTCTGTGCTTCAAGGATGCACTCTGAACATGACAACACAAACAGTTTGTCAAATGGGGAACAATGTAGCTACATTACAAAACCAAGACGACATCTCATACTTTCCTAGCACAAATTTTGGGTGTTTTTTTGAATATTAAAACAAAACAAAAAAAACCCTAACAAAACAGTGGATATTATACGGCTCTGATACTTGCTGACAGTACAGTAAGTCTCTTACTCTCCACCAGTTCAACTAAAGAATGTTCCTGAAAAAAGGTTTCTTGCAGTACCTGCCACCTGGAAATGTTCAAAGACTAAAGAAGGAATGCCTTGAGGTGACGGGCTTCTTGTGAATTGTAGTGTATTATGTTTCATCATTGTTTTTGCAGTAAATTGAAGCTGGAGAACCATAAGGTCAGTTGTCAGGGACAGACTGACAAGCAGGCTGAGCCTTAGGTTTAGGAGGAGTTTGCTCTTAAAGCCCAGGGGATTAGTTACGGTCTGCCTGGGCTAAATGAAGCAGGAAGCACTGATAGATTAATTAGAGTTTAGCCTGCTTCATATGACCTCTGTTTAGACAGCCATAGCAACCCAACACATTGCATGCTAAAATCCAACTGTAACGCTCCAACTTGGTTGTGGGTAGAAGAACAAACTATAAAATGTACTAAAAGATGGTTATATTACAGTATGTCATTGCATTTTTTAATGTCTGTGAAGTTATATGCATAACAGATCTGGACTAATATGCATTAATGCATTTATGGCAGTTTTGTACACTGCAAGACACTTTACCTAAAACTTCTCAGCAGGCATATTTTGTTTCATGGTGTTTTTTGCAAAATTGCAAAATGTAGTTATTTTCCTTGGTCTGCATGCATGAGGATATTTACTCTATTAAGAAATTTCTTCTACTAAAAATATGCCTAAAAGTGTTTTTTGCATGGTATTTTTTTGGCTTTAATATGATTTGCTTTTATTTACATGGCACGCCTGCCTGTGTCTTTGTCCAGGTTTGGACTTCCACGAAGACCTGCATCGCATTGGAGCAAAGGAGGGTCTGAAAGGACGTAAACTGCAGAAGGCTATGGAGAGCTACGCTTGGAACATCACTGTGCTGAAGGTTAGTGAACCCCTCCTACAACACAGCAACAAGCCTAATAATTAATCTAAACCCCCCATTTGTATAAAGTACAACTATTAAAACTGATTAATGTGCATTTGAGATTACTATGGGGACTGTACCCAACTGGACAAGCAATCTGAGACCATGTTGCTGAGATTAAATAACATAATGTCTTAAGAAAGCTCACTGGGCTAATTGTATTTCCCTCTTCTCTAATCCCTAAACCTCTTAATTAATTACTGTTGAGTCCAAGTACCATTTTATTTATTTGGTCGTGTAACTATCTTGACAAGACATGATAGGATTGTTCGCGCTTGTTTGTAGACACACATATGCTGCTCTGTTATTCCTCATAAGGAGACACTGGATCCCCTAGACATGCCTTGATGATGATGCATTCTTGTCTTTGCCTGCCCCTTGACACAGGAGATAAGGCTGCTCAATGCTCTCATCTCATTTCCTCTACGACTGCTGCCGGTAATAGCAACGCTAAAATAACGCCACATGCTAAGTACAGACAGAGTGGCTTGAGCATTAGGATAGATACATGTCTTCTCCTTTTCATGCCAGTCTTGCCAGATGGAAAACAACAAAAAGGGGGTTGCATTGCTGCTAGGGTTAAAATGATGTCCTCCACCCATCTATGGTGCAATTTATGCCCTTGCTGTTTAGGTAGACCAGCTGTCCAGAATCTATCTCAGTACTAATCACATTCACACACCTTATTTTTCCGATCGTCGTCTCCCCCCCCAATTTCGTCTGTTCTCCTGTGATGAGCCACCCTTTCAATAACAAGGTGGCACCCACATAACTCCGTCTTGTCCTCTTCCCATTCTTCAGTTGTAATCTGTGTCTCATAGTGAACATTTGGTGAGAGCTTGGTGCTTGTTTGCCAAGGCTGGCAGCCGTACCCAGTTATTATTTCACCTGTCAGCCTCTCCAGATTCTCAGCAGGCCAGGAAGTACTCGCTGGTTGTTAGAGATGGAAGTGTGGGATGCTGGGAGGAAAGCCGAGGGAAGAGCCATGTCCTATCTGTTTGTCAGTGTTCGTCTCTAGCTCCCTCTCCAACCTTACTTTGACAGTTTCTGTCAGTTCGGGGCTGTCACGGTGAATGAGGGTATTTGCCCATTTCTGCCACTTATTGTTCCAGTTAGTCAAGAGAAAAGAAAAATCAAAGAGACAGAAAGAGATCCTTTGAAGCAAATGTCAGCCATATTGCTGTCCTTTATAGAAGAATAACAGGGTTTGAAAAAAGACGTGTCTCCCAAATCGTTCACGTTTTGTACTTTCTAGTGTTATAATCTGTTTTCTTGGGCAGTTACATATAATTAAATAACCTCCTCTTAAATTCACTCAGATTTTGGCCTCTTCAGTGTTTTCTGTGGTAAGCCAATGTAACTCTAACCCTTTTATATGTGATTAAATCAAATTCTGGTAGATGTCTTGTTTTAATATAAGAACTGACTCAATCTATATGTCCCAATGATGCTTATACTCTGCTGTCTTTTCTAACTCCCCGTGAATGTCTATAAATGTAAAATAATACCTAGAGGCAGGTTATCGACTACTCGATTTCTCTCAGAGGAGTGGTCCGTTTCTGATAAACAAAAAGGACACGGGTCTAGAATTTAATGAGGATATAGTTGTGGGATTTAGTAGCTGTCCTTACATCAGCTTAGCCTCCTGCGGACAACGTTAGGCCAGCTGTAGGGGTGAATGCATGCAAAGACAAGTGTAGCCGTTATTTGACTCAGACAGCACAGGATAAGCTTCTTGCCATCTTATTTTATGCCTGGTGAGTCATGACTTACATAATTTCTTTTTTTCCCCCTCCTTCTTTTTTTATTCCAAACATATGACATGCTCATACTCCGGGTTTGCGTGCTGTATTGGTTGAGCTAAAATGCCACTTGCAGTGTATTAACATCACCAACGGGTAGATCGCAGGCCATCGTCTGCAGAGCATCACCTTTAGTCTTACCCCAGTATGTCATACCGCTGTACCTGTCTTGTGGCACTAAGAACTTTATCCCTTTCGCCGTTTATATTTTAGTCTGGTCCACAACAGGTCAGACTGTATCTCTTCACAAGGAGGTTAGCCCAGAAAGCTGTCGCAGCACGTCAGACAGACCGAAGTTCAGTGCGAGGGAGGTAAAATATGCAGATAAATGCAGATAAAAGGAAAATTGCTTTCAACTTTCTTGTGAGCAGATGTTGAAGTGGACATGCTGGAGGAATCTGGCGAGAGTAAACCCTGAGGGGAAGAGTCAAGAATTAGATTGTTCAAGTGGAGGGAGTTTGTCGAAGCGTGTGGTCTTTCTCCCTTTTTTTTCATCTCCTTTGGACAGTTCTAATAATATAAGCACCTCTTACACACAGAAATAACTGCCTGTGGAGAAAACTCCACCACATTTCCACATGGCAGAGACAGCTAGCTTAAGGGAGGGAGGCAGCCATGGCAGTGGCCCAGATTGACTTGACAGTGCCGTAGCGCAGGATGCCTGCCCTGACCACTTCCTCCACATATGGCAGGGTTTCATCTCTGGGGTGTTCAAATAAAGAGCAGAAATGTAGTATAACATTGCCACCATATGCCAGCAGTACTTACAAGCTGAGAGGAACAGTACAAAGGGCTGGCAAGAAACCAAAGCCCTTTGTTCATTGGCTTCATACTGCCCCCTTCTGCATCTTTTTGAGTAATACATTAACAATAAGCAATAATATAAGCACCTTTACTTTCTTCTCACTAAAAAGTCATGCAGATAATGGTCATTTAGAGATTAAAATCTATTTTCTAAAAAAAAACAAAAAAAAGAGGGATAAAAGAAAATTGCATTGATGGTGTTATTTAAAATAGACTTAGTATAAGTAGCCTTTAGGGAATGCTGTTTGAATGCATTTAAATTTTATATAGTTGAGTGATATTAACAAATGTTTCTTTCTGCTTCTTCTTCTGTGTCTAATTCTTAGGGCCAGGCTGACCTGCTAAAGCACGCAAAGAGTGAGGCACTGGACACTCTGCGTCAGATCCACTGTGCAGCTCAGTCATGTGGCCTCAGTAAAAATGGAGCAGCTTCCCCACAGCTTCAGCACCATCCTCACCACCAGCCGCAGCAGACACAGCAGCAGCCTCAGGCCAAGACCCACCCAGCGCCTCCACTGCTGTGCCAACCCCAAAATCAGCTCCAGTCTCAGACCGCACCTCAGGCTTATCTGCACCCGCATCCCCAGCAATATCCCCAGCTGCATCCCCAGCTATCGGCTCCTCCTCTGGCCCCACCTGTTCCAAAACCACCTGCCTACCCTCAACCGCCACCGCTACCCCAGCACCAGTTTCAATTCCAAAACCAGCAGCAGGGGGCAGCAGTACCTCTCGACACCATCCCCGAGAAAGAAAAAGAGACTGTCAGTGACAGTCCTGCGGGATCCTGCTGACCCGCTGCCTGTGCCCACAGAGAATCCGTCCCAAAGAGAGACAGTGAGATAGAGAAGCAGAAAGGTGTAGAAAGAAAGCAAGAGGTCAGTAAAGAAAGAGAGATGGAGGAAGTTGCTGAGAAGTTGAAAGAGATGATGAGGAGGAGGAAGCCTCGTCGTGTTAGAAGCGAGACGCAAGTTTGAGAGGTGATTTGAGTTGGCCAGAGATATGAAAGAGAAGCGAGATACTACACTTCAGCTAGAAGTGAAAAACAGAAGGATAACAGCTGAAAACATCAGTGAGTTACATACCCCTGTCTCTCTCTGGGCACTGCTATTTTCAAGCCCCTCCACGATGTACTCTAGCTCTGTGGGTACAGGCTTTACCTCACTTTGGCATTTAATGCCACAAATTTGCCTTTTTATTTTCAGAGACACCTTGGCATGTCTTCGAGTGTTTATTTCTTCACATTCACACTTTCCCTCCCACAACTAAGACATACAGGAAACCCTCACTTATTCTGATGATGAAGAGGAGGCCATTTTAATTTTAGTGGCACAAAGTAGAGCAGCTCTACTAGTCTGTAGGGGTCACAAATGGCCATTTCAGCACAAAATAAGCAGCTGTAGTGCTAAAATAGAAAACAAAATCACCCTGATGTATTATTGCTGGTGTCAGTCTTCATCAGGCCCCTCAGATCTCTAGTGTCAATTCTCTTAGGGTTTAAGTTCTCCGGCATTCTTATACACTCCTCACACAATCTTTTTGTCTCCTTCCTAGGGGCTATGTATATGATGTTATGTGAGTTGATGTCCTGGTCCCTAGGATGGAGCACGTCCTTAAGTGGCGGAGTTCACCAGTCAGTCACAACTGGAATATTTGACCCCTCCCGTTAGAGGTCAAAGATCATCAGGAACATGATACTGCTGTCTATAAGAATAAAGTGACTATAGATGTAAAATGTATGCAAAGTGTAAGAAGGGAACATATATTGCTATAATAATTCTGAGACATTCATGATTGATATTATTATAACTGTTGTTAGTTTTATTGATATCCTAAGTATTTTTTAACATTACTTCCACATACACAGTGATTTGACACCTGTTGTTCTGTGGTGCAGATCAAGCCAACCAGTGCATGTGGGATTGGAATGAAAGGTTTGGGGGTTAGCACCACAACACAACAGTCAAACAGTAACCTGACGTGTTTCACTTCAAAGTGAGTGTGGATTCTGTAAGAGATCTCTTAAGTGGCCCATTAAAACTGGCTTCATTGTTTCTCCTGTCTCCTCTTGTTCATTACTATTTAATAATCATTCAAGTAGCGATATGAACCGGGATAAATGGATGTTCTTTGCAATTTTATTTCGATTTTTAAACTGATAAACTGATATAAGGTTTTTACTGTGCAGGGTTCACACACGGTGCCACTGCTTTTATTTTTTTAAAGAGACCTAGCCATTTGAAAGCAACAATCAATATAGCTTTACAAAAGTGCACTGTAATGCATAGTCAATTCTCAATCGATCTTAAATGATTGCCTTATTACTAAAATAGATTTAAGCCATTTAGTTTATCATGAATGAGATAGCACTGCTTCCTGTTGTCCATAAGATGGCAACAAACATTAAGTAAATGGTTGTGAGGATAAAAACAACTTTGTTATCTTGTTATTTTTACTGCAAATTTTACCCGATTTGTAAAGCAGATCATTTGTGCACAGATGTGTCTGACATGCCTGACACCCTACCGGAAGTCTTTTTCTAGGTCTTTTCTTGTGAAGTGCTTTCACTATGAGAGAGTAAAGTCCATGCATCCTCATTAGCATAGACTTTGAATGAACTTGTCATTAGAGCAGAGAAAGGGCAGCCGTTTTTAAAAAATATATATATATATTTTTGCTAATAGACTTCAGCCCCTCACCAGTCATTGTAATGGTATGTCTTAATAAACCTTTAGCATGCAGCCACAAAAACATACCTGCAGTGCATCAAAGGTCCACTCAGGCGTCTTGGAGATGACCTGGGATAGGCCGCTAATTAATGGCAGAGAGCTTTACAGCAAACTTCAAATGAGCAAAGACCAAAAAAAGAGAGAGAATCAGTGGTTTTGTGCTACGTTTGTCACTGGTCCAAATGACGTCCAGAGGACTGATGGGATGGATGGCACAGGACAATATAAAAGACACTCATTCTACCCCTGGGACCAGATGACTTCCCTTCAGACAACAGAGCAGATGTTGTGGTTCCCCACCAAGTTCCAACAAGCTGCTGGGATGGAAATGAATAACAAGGTAAGAAGACAGCTTCCTTTTTGTTTTGTTTGTTTGTTGAGCATTTGTCATGGTTTTACTTTGCTGATTTGTTTTGTTTGTTCTTTTTAATTGCTTTTTCTACATTAGCATCCTTTTGTGCTGCTAAGGGTATAAGCAGCCTACTGAAAAACAATTTGGGATATTTGGTATCAGTTATTCAATTCTCAAGTGTAGTGGAGGAATACATTTAATGCATTTTCCTATAAATATTTAACTGACCATTTCCTACTGAATGTGGTTTTATCATGTCACCAAGCTCCTATGATAAATACATATGTACATTTATTATACAGCATCTTCTCTTCTGTAACCCTGGAGTGAGGGAATAAAAATAAATAGAAGAATAGAAATAATTTCCCTATGATATACGAGAAATAACTAATTATGCCTGGCTATATACATATATGTTCAGGCTTATAAACTTTATCATTAAATGTGGGCTGTTTGTATTGTACGTAATGCAATGTTGGTTAAAATTTAAGCTTACCAACATGTTGCATGGGCATGTTGATACTGACTGACTAGTGCTTTAGGCTTATTATCATTGTTTATAATAGATTTCAGTATTATTTTATTATAAATTCAGGGATTTATATTTATTATGCATTGGAATTTATCCATTCAATTTCATATTAATTCACATTTACATGCACTTCATGCATTTTCGGTTATTTAATCATACCTCTTTAATCCTAAAAATCATATTTTTAATCTGACCAGAAAGCCATGGTATTGGTCTTGCTGCTGCTACTGTCTCAGCTGGCCTGTGACGCTCACAGTGAGCCTGAGTGCTGCAGAGAACCGTCTCGTCCCTGCCGCCTTTATGTGTTGCTGTGTCGCTCAGGCAACAAGGGATCGGGTGGAGCCCTCACGGATGATGCGGCCGCTGGGATCCTCACTCTGGGCAAACGAAAAGAGGACGAGTATCGCTTTCAGAGCCGACTCCAACAGCTCCTACAAGGCTCCAGGAACCAAGCAGCAGGGATTCTGACAATGGGGAAGAGAACCAGAGAGAGAGCTGGGGAGCAGTACATGGACTGGATGGCTCAATCTGGAACGACCATTATGACACCCCTGCCTGTTTGAAACAGAGTAAAACTAGGGACGCTGTTTAAATGAAAAAAGTCACATCTTCCACCAAATGTATATTTTTTTTTCCTCAGAAATAATGTGAATTTGAATGTGATCTCCAAATTTTAGGAAAAATGTTCTATATTGTACATATATGTAAAAGGGTCTGTGATCTAATAAAAAAGAATCAAAGCTGATCAACTGTTAACTTTCATGACTATATACAAAGGTGACAAACACTCAGTTTTATTTTCTGGAATAAGTTAAGCATTTGATAGACATCACATACAGTAATGATCATTTCTTGGGTGATGGGAGGAATATGGGATAAAAAGCACACTATGGAAGACACCCAGAGATTTAAAATAGATAATCAAGATTTATCCACGTGAAAATCACTGATGAATGCCTGAATCCAGCCAAAAAATAAAAACAACCTTCGTGTTAGTCTATAAGCACAATCCATCAGCCACACCCAAGGTAAATAGTAACCAGCCACCAGTGCATGTAGGGTGCTTCAGGTTTCTTAAATTTAATTTTGCTTCATCTAAGTGTAGTATGGTGAAAAGATATGATCCCTGTAGCTATAGGGAGAATAAAACATAAAGCACAAACTGTTTTTTTAACTGCTTCCTTACCAGGTATTAAAGGCATAGACTTCCAAGGTAGTCTGCCGATTTGAAATACTGGAACAGACACATGCCTCCCTGTAATGCTCGCAATCATTGCAAGGCACCTGACTCAAACTCAGTCCGGCTGGTGGCTTTTTAAAGAATTTTTTATATCTGCCAAACTGACACAGATGCATATAAATCTCAAATCTGTCCAACAGAAAGTACCTCTGATTAAAACAAACAAAAACAAAACTGTTTGTAATTAAAAATAGAAATTTTCATGGGTATGAATATATATGCGTAACTAATATAGTGGATTTGTGTGCACAACAGCTTTATGCAACCATATGGAGTCGAGAGGAAATGCTAATAAGTGACGATGAAACATAAAGAACCAGTGAAATCTGCTATTTCGAGGTCAGTTTGTGTGTATAGGTTTTTACTGCATCTTCTACAGCAGCTATCTGCGTGGGTGTTTGTTGATGCATGGGGAGTAAAGAAAATGTGAAATCGAGGTGGTGATACAGACAGCAGCCTGTTAGATTCTTCAAGCACATCAACAAAAAGCCTAGCAGCAAATTGACTGTTATTACACTGAGCAAAAACAGGAATCGCTTGATGCTGTGCTTTATTCAACTTGACCTCTACCCTCATGTGTCAAAAGAAGGGATGATAAAAACACAGAATCTTTCCAGAGATGCCAAAGAAGATAATCAGTTGCTTTCTTCCACAGCAAACAAAACGTGCACACACGCCTCCCTTTCTGTGTTATTAACGCGGGATGCAGCTGTACCTCAGAAAAATGATTGGTAATTTAAGTGAGAAGTCTAAGCAACAGAAAATCCTCTTCTGCCACCCATTGTGGAGTTTCACAAAAGATAGAGGTGAGAGCGTCAGAAAGCAAGAGATGGAAGAAAAAGGAAAGTTATTTCTAATAACTTCTCTGGGGAGAAGGCAAGGTTTTATGTGAGAAAGAAAGTGAAGGCAAGAGATATTTCATAAATTCAGTGGATAGAACGGGGGATGGTTCAAGCTTTTTTCTATGAGAGAGAGGGAGCGAGAGAGAAGGGGAGGGAGGGAGCGAGAGAGGCTGGGGACTCAGTGGCAAGATTCATGGAGAGTGGAGTTACACTGACTGAGGAGCAGCTGAGACTTTGCTGTGATACTGGAGCAGTGCTGAGCACAGAGCGATGCACAACTGAACCTGAATACTTCTGACTCAGGCTGAGAAAAGCTTTAGAGCTTTAGCACGGAAAACCTCTGAATTTTCCTTCAAAGAAGAAATGGAAAACTCTGTGATACATTTCAGTAGTTTTATCCACTCAATATAGAATATATAAAACTTCCACTCCACTGAAGAGTTACAAGAAAACTCAAGAAGCGGTGTTGAAAGTCTAATTCGGGTCTTCTATAGGGAATGGTGGCAAACTAATTGAAACTAGGACTCTGTGACCTTTTTTTCTGGTGAAAGATGCCTGTAATGAAGGGCCTCCTTGCTCCACAAAATACCTTCTTGGACACCATTGCCAATCACTTTGATGGAACTCGTAAGTATTTTGGGGAGAGGGGATCACTTTGCATTAATACAGATTTTTTAAAAGAATGCTGATAATTACATTTCTGATGAATATACATGAATAGTAAATCGATTAACCTGCAGACCAAGTATTCGGAATCTGCGACTGATATTGTTGGACAAGTCAAACTGCTAGTCCCCGCAGATTTTGATCAGTATGTGTTCTTCTTAAAATGTGTATTACTTATATTGAAAGAAATGGTATATAATACATTTATATATGAAATATGTTGGCTGCAAAAGGTCAATCAATTTTAAAGATGAAGCTTTCCCAGCTTGCGTTTAGGATTTTTGCCATTGGCATTTCTGTAACCCAATTTAGGACTGTGACAGGCGCTGATAAACACTGCTGTCAATCAATATGTCCAACAGTAGTGAGATCCCATTTAATATGTTGGAGCTGAAGAGCCACTTGTTGAGATGATGTGTTGCTTGTTAGAATATTTCCCTGTTGATAATAATGTCAAGGTCTTTCTCAACAGCAAACAAAAAAAATAAAATAAAGGCAAATCAAATTATTCAGGAGCAACATTAAAGTTTTAGAGCTAAAGTCTGGCATCTTTCTTTCAGTTTAAAATCTACCAAAAAAGAAGGGGAAAAAAATATATATGAGCTTTTTAAAAAGTTACTGAAAAATCTATTGTTTATTATAAGACCGGCTCAGCACAGTGTCGTTAATTAAATAACTATGTGCGGCAGTTACAGAATGATGCTAATAACTGTGAAAACACTACTGGATTTAAACACTAGACTTTGCTGAATAATTAATCCTGATTAAATACCAGCTCTAATAAAACATATTACTTTTTAGCATTTAATTACAGCCATTAAAGTTTCAAATGAAAATGTAGCTTATGCACCAAGTGCTTGACATGATTTGATTTTTGCTCATTATGCGAAACTACACTACAATGTAAAGCTAATATTTACATGTGCTTGGATTACTAAGAAAGCACAATTATTTTTCCAGTCTTATGTAACCTAGCATGAGATGAAGAGGCAGATTAACAGTCTCACTCTACAGCACATAGAATATTGTACTTTTTTTCTTCTTGTTTCTGGGTAATAAGTGGCTTTTCTTCCTGCTTGTTCTGCCTCAGAAGCAAAGAAATGAAACAACATTCTCACACTATAACACTTAATATACAGAAAGAAAAATCTTATTACCTTGGCATATGGAACAGATCCACCTGGTTACACCCACTCAAACACACATGAACAATACCAGGCATGGAAAGTTACATCTTACATCAAGTATCCAAGCATGTCAGTTTTACTCTACATCAGATTTAGTGAAAAAAAAAAGAGAAACACATCAACAATATATATATATACTTTTTCAGAAAACAAGAAAAGTGGTGCACAGGTCAGACATTGCGTTTCTCTCGCCATTGAAAATTCTCCATCTGTTCTCTGAGGTTTTTTGCCCTCACCTTCACATCCGCAGAAAGCAGATATAGAATTGCATTTACACATATCTGGGCAGCAAACATGTTTTCATTATCTGGCAGCCACAGTGCCTCTGTATGTGAGTCGTGCGTCGGTGGACTGATCAAGTCACTGAGTAGGTTGTAAAAGGATCAACTGACAAGAGATGGCTTCAGCATAATGCCGCAGGAATCCAGGAATAGTTGAAAAATATATGTTAATTGATTTGAAAGTGTTGGATCACATACTGTGAGGGTGACTGAATATAGGCAGTATGATCCTGACATGAGAGCAGAGAGATTAATTTAGATGAATTACTGCATATGCAAGAGACAGAGAGCCAATCAAATATAATTTGAGGTGTGGTTCTGTCAACCTGTGAAAGCAGGAAAAGTTTACTTTTTCATCTAGTCACTCACAACTTATACAGGGTACTGATCTTAATCGACAATTTTAAAGCTTTCAGAATAATATTCATTAGATATATGTGCACTGTAGTCTGTAGAAGCAAAAGGAGTCTATCAAACGTGTTTGTTTTTGTGCTGAAATTGCAGTTGTCTCCTCCCCACGTTCTGTTGTGGATAGTTAGGAATACTAAATGCATCTGAATCAACAAATGCTTGCATTTTAACAATGTTTTTGCAGTGATTCACATCATTTTGAGGTTTGATGACTGTCAGTGTTAACCATGGTCATGGCATGTTGACCCAATTGCTATTCTAACCTTTTGTTTGTGAGGGGTGGCTAGTCAAAAGAAAGTCAGAGTAGCTTTAAGACTGCGGGCTTGCACCAGTATAAGATAAATTAAGGTTATTTCAACTGTAAATCATGCACAGCTAGTCCAATAATGTCCAAAAATACAAATGTGGTGCAGGAGATTATCGTAGCAGGTCCCCTTTGAGCAAGTGGACTTAGTCAAATCTATTAAATGTGTTTTGTACAAATCAGAGTGAGGTTACTGTTGCAACATTACCATTTTTTTCCTGCACAAATTGCCATGGCAACATAGGCGCAGGAAGATCTTAATTTAGCTTCTTATGAGATTAAGTGCACACACTTCAGGTGAAAAAAATCAAATAAAAAAACCTTGCACATGTGTTCTTCTGGAGGCAACACTTTGTTAGCACCCTTTAGTGATGCTGGCAATTATTTTGTGGTTGAAAAATCATTTAAAATACAATACCGTATGACAGCATGCATCTGAATAAACTGCTATTATCAGTCTCTGTTTACTTTCCAAGCTGTAGAGAGAACACAAAGCATCAGCCTCATTATATCTGGCCGCAGTACAGGTGCTTGGTGTTGTCCTTGCAGCTATATCATTATTGGAGTGCTTTGCTACATAAGCAAACAAAGAACTTTGGGGGAATTAAATTTGCTTGCATCAAAGTGTGTTTGAACGAACAAATAAAAGATGACATGTCAGTGTACTCAGTCTATTTGTCTAAATATTGATGGGTTGGACAACTGAAAGCACACTTCCATTAGTCATTGAATGATGAAGACATCTGGTTGTTGCGTCCCTTTACAATAGAGTCTAAACTGCATCACCCCAAACAGTTTATTTCTATACATCAGTTTGTAACTTAAGGAACTGGGCAAGTTGGGTAAGCTATTCTATTTTCCACCTTTTTGACTGGTGATACACAAAGAAAAGCTATTCTTACACTGTTATTTAATTATTAATTATTTGGCAACAATGATAAGAGCTATTGTTGGTGGAGTAAAGATGTAATGTACAGTCTGTCAAGCAGGGTGGTGGCAGCACCTTACTATGGGGCTGTTTTCCATTCACATTGTCAGTGGACTGATTCTTATATAGTACTTTTCTGCTCTCCCAGAGCACTCAAAGCACTTTATACAACATCCCTCATTCACAGATCTTCGACTTGGGGTTAGTATCTTTCCCAAGTATATTTAGCATACAGACTGGAGGAGCAAGGGATTAAACCACCAACCTTCCAACCAGCAGTTGACCCGCTCTACCTCTTGAGCTACAGCCACCCTGACTCACTGTGAAGTGAATGGAAAAATAAAAAAGGAGGACTTTAACTTCACCTCAAATCAACAATTAGAGGTTTGAAAAGATGTTTGCACACAAAATTGGTTTTGGAATTGATAAAGTAGGCTAACATTAAGCTTCTGGATAGCATTCCCAAAAACCCTAACCTAAACTTTGCTCATAAATTGTGCCGGGTCCATGCCAGGAAATCAATCAGTTTAAATGAACTCCACCAATTCCGCATAGTTTGGTGGAAATGTAACTGAAATTTTTGGTTAACAGGACAAAACATTTTGGAAAAATATTCATCAGTGCAATGTCTAATGACTGAAAATGATTTAGAACCAGAGCCTCACTGAGGTCCTGGGACCAGCTGGCACTCTGCATATATTCTTGGACTTAATGCTCACCAGCAGCAAACTTCAAAGCTCTCTTTGATGTACACTAGATAACTGCCAACTTCAGGGTTCTGAGCTGAAAATACAAAGAATGACTCAGATAGGAAAAGTTACTTTTTGTGCTTCAAAAGAACTTGTATTTAAAAATTTATATTAAAAAACATTATACTTGACACATTTAAATGTTTTCTTTCAGAACTGCAGCTATATACTTTGGATACATCTATTCACTTCCTACTGTTCGGTTCGCCATGTCTGTTTCTCCAGGTCACACAATAACTTTACCTGATTTTTGATCTTTTTATTTTCCTCACAGACTGTAACTTCCTCCTGGGAAATACTCAGGGGAGCTGTGGATACCCTATTGTCTACTGCTCCGATGGCTTTTGTGAGTTAACCGGCTTTGTTCGAACAGAGGTGATGCAGAAAACCTGCACGTGTCGTTTCCTTCACGGGGCTGAGACCAGTGAAAATGTGATTCAACAGGTAGACAAAGCCCTGGAAGGCCAGCAGGAGTACCAAGGAGAAGTCTGTTTTTATAGGAAAAATGGTGAGAATCACAGACACTCACGGTCACAAACGAGAATGACTTGAGCTTGGCAACAAAAAAAAATTGTTATTTCATCAGTATTAGAGATCTAATCATCATTTTGGTGAATTAATTGTCTGACGAGGTAATGTCTTTGTAATAACATTTTTAATACTCCCAGGAAATCCATTCTGGTGCCTCCTGGATATTGTACCAATTAAAAATGAGAAAGGTGAGGTTGTGCTGTTCATGTTATCCTTCAAAGATGTCAGCGAATCACATGGAAAAAAACATCGCTGTACTGAAAGAGACGGTGAGGCCTGGCTGCTTGCGTTTCTTTAGTTTTTAACAAAAGCACTTATTTTTTGTGTCATTTAATGTGCATTTTTTGGCATAATTTACACACAATTTTATTTAGTGCGTATTATTTTCCTTACAGGAATGTTAGAGACTGCTGACCAGAGAAGAAAAAGTGGACAATCACACTTTTTTCAAAGTAGAGAGAGGGGGAGAACCATTCTACACCACTTGAACAGGCTGTTCACCAAGAGGAACAAGAAGAAGTTGCCTAATGTGAGAGCAAACCACTGGCTTAGAAATAAATACATAAAACTAAAGCACAGTTTTGCACTTTTACTAGCTAAACATTTACACTCAACAACAAAGCTGTCCTTTATATGCTAATAATCAGGTAACCCTGAGTCAGGTGAGTTTTGCATTTAGTACCAAGGTACGTACTTTGTGTACCAGATAGGGGCAGTTGGCCCTATTCAAACAGCTGTGATGATGATGATGAATTAAAGTACTTGCAAACACAGTCCGGGCACTTGAGATTTGCAGGCTTGTAAAATTAGCTTACTCTCTCCATCTGTGTCATCACTATGCCACCAAGCAAGGATATCAAAGCAGTGCTGATTTGAAGTCTAAAGCTGAATGACTTGTTATCTTTTCAGAGTGTGTTCCAGAAACCGTCCCTGCCCGAGTACAAGGTGGCAGCTGTGAAGAGGTCCCGCTTTATCCTGCTGCACTACAGCATGTTCAAGGCTCTGTGGGACTGGTTAATCCTTCTGGCAACTTTCTATGTCGCAGTCACAGTGCCTTACAACGTCTGCTTTGTCAGCCATGATGAGGACGGTGACCATCGGCCACTTGTCAGCCGCAGTACCATAGGCAGTGACATTGCTGTAGAGATGCTCTTCATTCTTGGTATAATATATTTGAATTTATTGAAAAAAATAAGGTTGCAGTAGTATAACCTTTAATATTTTTTTTTAGGTAAAATTGAAATACTAAACACCTTAAACAAATGAAAATGTTTTTCTAAGAGGTTCTACTCTGCGAGCTACTAGTCTCTTCTACCTGTTACTTACATTACGAACAGACAACAATGTTAAGTTTAAATGAAGAAACATATTCCCCAGTGCAGCTGCAGTAGTTTCCCTGGCAATGGCTAACACACGACTACCTCCTACTTTTTCTCACCCACTCAGGCTGTCTTTGTTGCCCTAGGTTAGAAATCATAATTAGATTTCTCTCACGTCGTCCCATTTTTCCTCCAAAGAATGCGCGATAGCACATGTGCTACGAGGCTCGCTGACTTCTTGTCTCTCAACAAGTTTGTCTGGGGACAGACACCATCACAAAATTAGCTCACCTGGTAACACGTTTTTCCTTTTTTTCTTTCATTTAAACTCATCCTCAGTTCAGTCTTACTGAAATTAAACAAACAGTCGCCTTTTCAGTATACAAAAGAGAGTTGGGTTTATTGCCAGGGAAACCTTGCATTAACTGCTTTGTGCTTCTTATGCTGCAAATTCTATTTGTCCTTGCAACATGCAGCTTGATATGTTTCTTTGTTTAACATTCTTGGGCTGCAACCCCCGCCCCTTACTCATAGAATCTGTGCAACTTTAACTAGCACTATAACAATGATTTAATTATTTGCTGAAATGAGGCTTTGTATCCTAATATCCCGCTGTCTTCTTGAGCTATATTGTTGTAATGTATATTATTTTATATATTAACTGCCCCGACTATGACTCTAGTGAAATCTTGTTTTCTTTGTTCTGGTTTGCCATCTTTCTCTTTTGTTTTTAACTTTACTGTTCCTTTTCAGATATTCTCCTGAATTTCCGTACCACCTTTGTGAGTCAGTCAGGTCAGGTGGTGTATGACACCCGATCCATCTGCCTCCATTATTGCACTACCTGGTTCTTTGTAGATCTGATTGCAGCACTCCCCTTTGACCTTCTCTATGCTTTCAACATTACAGTGGTAAGACTTTTATTCCAGATACGTGAAAATCTAAAATGACCTTTGTTTTATACTTTCCAGTGTCTTTAAATGGACTAACTTTAAGCCTATAGTGAGTAATGCTATGGTACTATTTCCCCCAGAGAAGCGAGTGGAGATGATTATCCTTCTACATTCATGCCCTTCACTGAACATTCTTGTTAGTCTGCTTGCTTCGACACTAGTACTTCTCATGGATTAGTCTTAGTTTGCCAAAGGCAACTTCAGCTGACGCACAAAGTCATCTCCCTAACTGTATTTTTGTTTTGCTCGACGTCCGCTGCAAACTCTCCAGCTATTACGCTGTTCTAACTTTGATAGTATTTGATGGTACTAACAGAGAAGTGGGGATGTGTCACAAGTTAAACACACTCATACAGATCCTTGAACGGCAAAACTACTAAATAAACTAATCTGCATCTTTGATGTTGTACTTTTTCATTCCTTTTCCAGACTTCATTGGTGCACCTGTTGAAAACAGTCCGTCTGCTGCGCTTGCTACGGCTGTTACAAAAACTGGATCGATATTCTCAGTACAGCGCTGTAGTCCTGACCCTGCTCATGTCTGTGTTTGCACTGCTTGCTCATTGGATGGCTTGTGTCTGGTATATCATTGGACGCAAGGAGATAGAAAGCGGTGACCCAGTAACCTGGGACATAGGTGAGGACACTGCAGTTTTGTTTGAATAGTCCCACACAGTTAAAAGTATAATATTCTCCCTCACTCGTTTGCTTTACTGAGACAAATTAGGTGTCTTTTTTTGGCAACATCGCCGTGTCAGTGCTGCACATCTCAGCTAATGCTTGAATGCTTCAGCATCATTTCATCCCCTAGCTTGTTTCCTCAGAGGAAGTGTAGGTCAAGAAATGATTACATTATATCACCAGTAACACATTATGTCATTCTATATTATATCATGTATTATATCACCTACGACAGCAGAAAAGTTCAACCATTAAAAAAGAATAACAAAAGTTAATTTAATCACTCAGATAGACCTACGTAACAACCTTCTCACCTCTTCCACCAGGTTGGCTTCAGGAGCTGGGAAAACGTCTGGAGACGCCGTACATCAACAGCACCGTGGGTGGTCCATCCTTGCCTAGCGCCTACATTGCTTCTCTCTATTTCACCCTCAGCAGCCTTACAAGTGTTGGTTTTGGGAATGTGTGCGCCAATACAGATGCAGAGAAAATCTTCTCCATCTGTATTATGCTGATGGGAGGTGAGTTTAAAGGACATGGCAGGAAATTCCCAACTATATGAAAAATGTTTCAAGAATGTCCCCCTATTTCTGTCACCTCCAGCCCTGATGCATGCAGTAGTCTTTGGCAACGTGACTGCTATCATCCAGCGCATGTACTCACGTCGCTCCCTCTACCACACCCGCATGAAGGATCTCAAGGACTTCATCCGTGTGCATCGGCTACCTCAACAGCTCAAGCAAAGGATGTTGGAGTACTTTCAGGCCACCTGGTCTGTCAACAATGGAATCAACACCAATGAGGTGGGTAAAGAATCACACTTTAGCCGTGTTCTCCTGGCTCTTTGTGTTTATGAAAAATATTTGCTTGGACATAATAAGTTATTTTTCTGGCAGAATGCATCATTTTTAATATGTAGCTGAAGAATATGTCTATTCTTTTTGGATATTGGTTATTCTACACTCAGAAATGCCATTCTTAAAATATGGGGCACCTCAGATTCTCTGGAGTCTTATTCCAGTTCTTTAAGTAGATAGTCCTTTTTTGCAAATAGAATTTCAGTATACTGCCAGAGCCTATCTAGGAGAAGTTCCTGTAATTACAAGGGTTGGAGCTGAAATAGAGAGAGCACTCATTAACACCCCCAACCATCAGTATCCTCAGATAATTAATTCAGTGTTGAAGGTAACAGAGAGAGCCACTGGTTTCTGAGAACATGCTGGCAGTATTATCATGTCTTTAAAAACACAGTCTGCCCTTTTTTTTATTTGTTTAATTTAGGAGTGGTTAACCATACCATATGTGTAGGCTTCTTAGTAGCACTATTGCATAGTCAAATATCTCTAAGTAATTGTCTAAAACAAAAAGATTGAAGTATTTTAAAAGGAGAGTACCTGGTGATTTTTGACTACAAGAGGAGGGACAGACTTTACAGGAAACACGTAAATGCAGTACTGCAATATTCCAGTTTTATCAAGCCGAAATGTAGCAAGACAAGAAGGCAGTGGAGTTTTGTTTCTGTGAGAAGAATATCTGGGTGAACAATGAGCTGATAATTACAAGTACTTAAAAAAAGAGGGTAATTTGTGTCTTGCAAAGCTCTATATGCATTTAAGTACCGGTACGGTGGTTAACTATTAAATAGCGGTTCTTATTTTTATCGTGTCCTCGCTCTTAGCTGTTACATGACTTCCCAGATGAACTGCGAGCTGACATTACCATGCACCTGAACAAAGACATACTGCAGCTGCCTGTGTTTGAGCGAGCCAGCAGAGGGTGTCTGCGCTCCCTCTCCCTCCACATCAAAACTTCCTTCTGTGCACCAGGGGAATATCTTATCCGCCAAGGAGATGCCCTACAAGCTAATTACTTTGTGTGCTCCGGTTCCCTGGAGGTTCTGAAAGATGGCATGGTCCTAGCGATCCTGGGTCAGTGTGCACCCAGTGTTTTAATGTTAATCTCATACAGATTTCTCTACATATTAGCTGTGTATTGACATATTACACATACTATGCTTATGTGACAATCCCTACAGGCAAAGGCGACCTCATAGGGGCTGACCTACCAGAGCATGACAAGGTGATCAAGACCAATGCAGATGTGAAGGCACTGACATACTGCGACTTGCAGTACATCAGTGTCAGGGCTTTGAGGGAGGTCCTGGGGCTTTATCCAGAGTATTGCAGTCGGTTCAGCTTGGACATCCACCACAATCTCACCTACAACTTGAGAGAAGGCAGTGAAGCTGATGTAAGACATTTACTTTGAAGCAATGGAATAAAACTGAGAATGAGACACATTCGAATGCACCACAATTCAGAATATGGTGTACAAACATACCTATGCTATATGGAACACTTTGCATGTTCAGTTTCCAGTGTGAGTGTAATGTTTTGTTCATTTTCACTTCCATGCCTTTAGGGAGTAACACGGTTTCAGCTGACACCCAGGCAGTCTCAGGTATGTCTGCCTCATTAGGATGATTAATTTAGCCTTGACATGCTTGATACAGCCATAGTTAAATCTGTCTTAGCTTAAGGGATTAGTCCGGCTTGCATTGCATTCTCTTGATAAATGTCATGTAGATATGAAAACACTTAAAATGCCTTTTTTTATAGTTGAGATAATAATGCTCCAGTTGCTGCTAGGTAACAGAGAGAAATGGAGCAAACAGCATGTACTATATATGGTTTCTACACTCCAGTCATCAAGAAAAACACTAAGCTTAATTAAAACTATCCTACAAGAGAAGTATTTCTGACACTATCAAAATCACTAGACTAAGAATTTTTGTAGCAAACAAATCTATTACCCAAACAAAAATCATGCACAAATCTTTGCAATCGGCTTCATTGAGTTTTCCATCTTTTTTCTCCTCAGTTTATGGATCATAAACTACCCTATATCATTCAAGGAGCTGATGTAAAACATACAGACCACGTAAAATACTCTCAGCACCAGAGACTGCCTCTACTACAGAGTATGGGCAGCCCTGTCCATCAACCCTGCCTCAGCACGTTGCTGGGCGAGGAGCTCCGGCACATCTGCGCACTGCAGCTCTGCCGATCACCTGCTCAGGGAAGCAGGGGTTGTAGTCCTTCCCCACAACCTTTTTTCAGCGAGGAGCTCTCTCCATCTCCTTTACCCAGTCTTACCAGTGACCTAGACTTGAACCATCGGCCTGCCAAACTCATGCCATCCGGTTCTTGTATTAGTCCTCTGAACCTCAGCCCCAGGTGACCTATTCATTCTCCTTTGGTCAAATATCAATAATCTGTTTGCATATAATTAAATTAATATAACACCCATTTGTCTTACTGTCAGGGTCGTGGATGGAATTGAGGATAATGATCACACATTTCAGTTTAATATGGAACAGAGCGAGGCAAAGACTAATGTTGCAGGTAAAGTGTCTGAAAACTGCATGATTAATGAGAAATTGTAAATATAAGCCTTTCTATTCAGGACTAGACATTAAATATAACCCAAAGTCGGGACAGATTAGATGAGTTTCTCACTTTTTTTAAAAAAAAATCCTTTTTCAGATCGGTTACACATCTGTAGCCTGTTTCTTGAGACAGAAGAAGTGAGACAGAGCGTCAGCAAACTAAGCAAAGAGGTATGTTCCCTTATTAGGCAAAAGTGCTGCTCCTTGAAATATGCCCAAATGTGTTTTGTGAGGACACAGTAACCTTTACCTTTGACCAAGTGAATCTAATCAGTTAATGCTTGAATTCATATCAACTTAACATGATAGCAGTTACAAATAAACAGTTAACAGTTTTGAATAAACGGTCATTATTTCTCATTCTTTCAGGTAAACAACTTAAACCAAGATGTTTCCAACCTTGCCAAGGAACTCCATGACATAATACATTTTCTGCATTCTCATATGACAATGCTCCACAATAACTCTCCAGCTTCCACATGTTCATGTGGCACTCAGGTGCTCCCCAACCCAAGTGTGACAACTTCTAGCCACTGGCAACCGGATGTCCCTTTAAATATCTCCACTGAGTTACCACCTGTTCATGAAATGATTAGCCATCCTGCTAGAAATATATGGCACTCCAGTGGAATACCCTCCCAGTGCACCAGTTCCGCCTTGCTGTACTCGTCAAGCACAATACCATCCTGTTCACACCTGGTCTGCTCTGACAGAGACACAACTCAGAGGCTTCAGTGCTTCTCTAGCCCTTTCCAAACACCCAGAACATCTCCAGGCTCTCCTTACATGACCTCCTCTCATGCCCATGGAGGTCCATCGCTCCTGGGTATCAGTTCTGCCTTCAGTGGCTGCCCATTAAGTTCTCAGGCCTCACACGTGGTTAGTAGTGCAAAAATCCACACGATAAGCAGCACCCACTCCTTATGTTCTACAGTAAACTGTGGCTACTCCCAGCCACCCCTAAGTGTTCAAACCAACTCGGATTCTTCACATAATCAGACCAAATCCCAGACACCTATACATTTATCCACCACTCCTTCAGCCCAACCACAGTATCACACTGCCTTTAGCTCTTTGACGCCATCAAGAGCCCACACTTTGATATACACAGGATACGAGGACCAGCGAGGTACTGTCGAAGGCTCCAGACAGAATGATCCGGTAGGATCCAGTCCTGTCCACCAAACACAGGATCTGGCAAATTCTCTGATGGAGCAAGTACCAAACATGGACAGTAAAGCTTCACTTTATAAAGAGAGGACAGAGACCATGGAGTCTCATTCCACAGGAGACAGCATTCTTGATATGAAAGAATGGCCACACTGATGACATCCCTATCTGGTTGTGCTATCAGCGAGTAAATAACAAAGCTGACGTAATGTTTAGAGTACCTTACCAAGAAATCTGGTGTGACGTTTGAAATTAATAAATTGTTATTTAGCCAAGTTCTCAATCAACTATTGGAATCCAACTGCCACTACAGAATAAACCTGTTTTTCTCCACTGATGGTTCTTGTGTTTTATATGGCATTAATAATATTTGTGAATTGAGATTATGTCATGGTCTGCATAGATCATAGCTGAAGCAATCTTATTTTGCAGACCATACACTCTCACTCAACCATTCAATGCAAAATTGTTTGGCTAGTTATTCATTTTATTTATTTTTAATTTTTTTCTATCACGTGAATTGTCACTGCTGTATTCAGCCACAAAATGTTTCCAGGGTTGGCTTAGAAGCCGCAAGTGAATGGGCAGCACCCCTGAGTGGTGATATGTCGTTACTACAACAAACACAAGACTGGCATTTCATGAGATATGGCCTTTTGGAGCCACAACCAAGCTTTTGACCTGTAGAATGATGTAACATATTCCTGAAACGTGTTAATCATATTTGACCAATCTTGGTCCAATCAACCTGGCATATAGCAATGACATTTTCAACAGACTGCTGAAAAATCTTGATATTTTTATTCATTGGTAGTATCATGGCAGATATATTTATGTCCATGTGACTCTTTAGCATTTAGCAACAATTCTGAAATTAATAATATACTGAGGGGCATGTAAAATTTTGTGTCATCGGTCAAAGCAAAGAAAGCCATTCTTTCACTATTAATTCATCTTTCATTTTGAACATGTGAAGATGCAAGGAGATGAGATAGTGAAAGTTGGTGAGTTTAACAATCTAAAGCAACAAACACTGCCCATTAGAGGTGAAGAAAAACGAGTAGGCAGGTTAGAGTGGGTGGAAATGAGTGACAGATGATTTGTGACAGAAGGATAGCAACAAAGGTGAAAGGAAACATTTACAAGATGTTACTGTTTGGAGATGGTGGCACTTACAAAAAAGCATGAGGTTGAGCCGGGGGTGGCAGAACTGAAGATGCTAAGATATTCATTGGGTTGTAAGCAGGATGGACAAAATTAGAAATGAGTATATCAGAAGGACAGCTTAGATTAAGTGGCTTGGATACAAAGTTAAAGAGGCAAGGATGTTTTGGACATATGTAGAAGAGGATTGTGGATACACTGGACAAACACTGAGGTGCCAGGCAGGAGGAGAACAGGAAGCACACTGGAGAAGACTCAAGCAGTGAAGAAAGATATGCAGAGGATTAGTGTAACAGAGGAGGATGCTAGGGGTAGGGTTAAATGGCGGCAGATGATGTGGTGACCCCTAAATGAAGAAGCCAAAGGAAGATGAAGATCAGAATTTACTGTTCGACATTGGAGACATCACAAGGATCATTAAAATATTAGTAAAAATAAAAAAAGGATCCTTCTTTATGAACGCAGATTGTATCCCAAGCTTATTAAAAATATTATGCTAAACAAAATTTGTTACAAAATTTCACGCCATTTGAAAAGCACAAGTTTTATTGTCATTATACATAATTTTCAGAAACACCATATCATTATATTATAATTATATTCAAATTAAGATAATTTTAGATGTTATTTATGACTAGATATAATAAAACCTTGATAAAAATGTCGTGCTGCAGACTGGAGGGTCTAGCGTAACCCGCTGTCCTCATTGGTCAGAAAGCCACTGACAAAAAGTGGGAGGTTCCCGGAAAAATTGCTAACCGGAAGGGAAGGCCGGAGCCCAAGAAGAAGAAGAAGAAGGCAGCTGCTGCCGATGAGACCAGCGAAGGAAGAAAAAGTAATGTAAGTAAAACAACTTGAAATTAAGAGGCATGTTGGTGAAGAGCAATACTGAACGTGTGTTGGATTATTTTGTCGACAAACTGTTTACTGTAGTTTGATCTATTTTGTTATTATTATTTTTTTCTGCTTAGCATGTCAGCAAAGTCCGGGCTCAACCGAAATGCCTTATCAGACTGGCTCGAGGGAAGCTACGAGCTGCCCTGTGGGACAAACATTCTAAATATTGAAAAAAAAATAATAATAATGCCACGGCAGAGCCCTGAGATAGCTTAGAAAAATGTGACATCGTTTCATGCAAGCAAGTGGACGCAATAAGACGTCCCGGAGTTTCTCAAACGTCAGACAGCTGACGACACAGGGCCGAGAAAAGAAAAGTTGTCTAATGACGCTTTCGACTTTTGGCCGTAGCTGCTAACACAGCTAATGCTATCAGAAGTCAAGTTTCCTTGCCAAGAACATAGCTTTTGTTTTCTTTGTCAGTTTAGGCTAGCAAATGGGTGCTACTGCTAAGTAAGCAACAAGGTTGATTCTTTCACGTTGTGTAGTCAGCGTTCATTTTGTTAGCCAAGTGCTTAGTGGAACTCACAAGTTCCAGTCGTGTCGTCTACGTTTATGATAGCGGTTCCGTATCGCACCTAAATGTAACGTACCGTTTTAGCCAAGACAGGTGCATTGTTGTTTGATAGTTATTTTATCGGTTGTTTTGCATCAAGCCTTAGCTTTACAGTTTAAGTTGCCTTATCATTGTGCTTAACCCGGCATCGACCGAGCAAAACTTCTCACGTACTTTGAAATATTAGTTGTAGATTAACTAACTTAATATGTTACGTTCCTGCCACCGGTTAAGTGTCTAATGACTGGTCTTATGTGCGATGTCTAGGCTCAGTCGAGGCACATCATAGTCGTCTTATGTTCTCTAAATTAGATGTACTATCAAGGCAGCTGTAATCTCTTCACAATCTGGTGCTTTTTATTATCAGCTGCATTTGTGCATCACATTGTGTGACAGAGTAAATGTGCGTACATAGTCTCTTGCTTACCTCTGAAGTTGTATTTATGGCAGTGCCTTCTCATCATTAAAATGTCATTACTGCTGACTTTGTGGTGTAACATCCGCATATTGCAACGTTGGGGTTGTTATGTGCCTGCACGTGTGTCTTCTTGCATTTAACAGCAAATACTTTGTATGCTGTGTATCTTCACAGCTTATGTTTATGGCTTAATACAAGTAACAGAGCTTGGCCTTTGAGATAAAGATGTGATTTACAGTTGCTTGCCTGAGCTCTCATGTTTATGGCATGTGGACCTTGTCCTTCTTAAACAGCCACTCTTTTTGACAACCCAGCCCTAAAATAAGGACTGCAAATTAGTTGAACACTGGTATGCAATACATTTGGGTGCTATGTTTTGGCATTGCCTTTAAAGTTGTAAGTTGTTGTAGTTAAACGGACAGCTGGATCTACTAAGTGTCGCTCAATCAACTGGACTCAATTTTTGAGTAAATCTGTGTAAAGGATCAAATATCAAATCCCATTATTTAATAATTCACTTAAAATCACTTGAAGTCATAAAGTGGACAAAGTCTGTTTTAAACAGTTTGATGAGATGAAAGGTCTCAGTTTGGGATCTATCTGACCATCCATACAGACATGATTGTATTTTTCATTTCAGTTAGAGATGAAGAGAGCTTTATTTTTTGTTATTGCTAAATTTTAGTATCTGAAGATCTGGCCTCTGACTAATGCTAATTCACTCATTCATCACAATGGGGGGGGGAAAGTGCCAGTGATGCTTGTGGTGACTCTGCTGTTTGCTTTTCCTGTATTGTGTCACCACATTCCCATCTAAAATCACAATGCCAAACCAATTCTTTGTACCTATCTTGGATTCAGAACATTTCCTGTTTCTTTCGATTTCCCAAGAATGGTGCTGCTTTTCAATCTTTGTTTACAACCTAGGACAAACTATCACCTTTGGCGGCAATAGATAGGCCTTTAATATATGCTCATGTGTACATGCAAATTTGGACACAGCCATCTGTACAAGCAGATGGGATTATGAGCTAAGACAAAAGTATGGTGATGCAGCCCCTCATCAGATACCATTTCTTCCATGACCCCACCCTTCAAATAAAGTGAACTGCACATGTCTCTGCTTGTCTTCGTAATTTCAGTGTTTTGGTGGCAGGTTGTTAATCTAGTTTATAAATTGAATGTGAAAGTGATTTTCTTTTTTAAAATCTAGTCTGAAGTTTAAGGAAATCATCATACTGTCCAGGCAAACCAAAATTTATTAATTACAGAATGTCATTTTTAATTGTGTGACCAGGAATGGAGAATTAATCCTGTTATTTTCCTTCTGCAAATATGGTCTTTTGAGAAATGGTGTTAGGTGACAGCTTGTTTTCTGCATAAGAAGAGCCTCGATTACGCACTAGTACAACAATACAAAATCTTCAAATCTAGCAGTCACAAGAACACTTGGAAACTGATCATAGCAGCTGGTAACCTGATCTTTCTGCTTAATTTTTTAGTATAACTAAGGTTTAACGATACCTAGATTTTGTTCACGGAGCAAAAGCAATTAAAAAAATGTTTTCATTGCTTCTTTGACTGATTAAACGCATTTAATTTGTGCATGCATTCTCCAATTTAGATTGCAATAAACCGCAATCACTGCTAAGTTCTTGGATATTATGCCAGCAGCAGAACATACAGGGGCCACAATAAATATTTCACAGCCTCTCCCTCTCGTCTGTTGTTTTTTCCTGCCTTTTCTCCTCCCCCTCTGACCTATGTCCCACTGTCTCTCGTTCCCTGACCCACTTCCCTGTGGAGGTTTGCAGTACCCATTAGGGATGCCATCACAGCATCCATCAGATGCTGCTTAAGATGTGTGAAAGTCTCTATCAGTGTAACAAAGAGTCTCTGATTGCAAGCCTGTCAGCTGCTTCCAGCTTTGATGTTACTGTTGTGGCTCTCAGTCATTACTAAATCATCAATCCAGCAGCTAGGCTTTGTGGATAGAATTAGATTTTTAGTACTTTGTTTTCCCATTTATATATCCTCTTTTTATTAAAAAACAAAACAAAAAAAAACTACGTCATGGGCCTTGGTTGAAGATGAATTTTTGCTACCAAAAGATGCCTAACTTGTGTGTGTATTATTTACGAATGCAGTGCTTTTGTCATCGTCAAAAGTTGAAATTCAGTATTAAATATTAAATACTATAAATAGTAGAAAATAATTTTCTTAATGAATGTTGGTTGAATAGGTCTTAATTTCCCAGTATCATGGGAAAGTACCAGTACAGTTTATCTATTACTATGTAGCTTATTCCTGAGAACAGAAGAATTAACTTAATTCTTCTGTTTTAAAAAGAAAAAGAAAAAAGAGGAAGAAACAACTCATTCACCTAGTGAGGAATGTTAATCTTATGAGTACAGACTGACTTTTCCAACTCTGCTGTGCTATAAAGGATTTCCTTTCTCTGTTAGGCTGTGAAGCAGAGCCGATCTACTAGTTAAGGAGCCCAGCGTAAACTTTACTGTACTGCTAGAGATATCTACTGTACATGTATACAGCTGTAATCCCATGTAAGAGTTAACTGACTTTAATGCTTTAATGAAATTGGAAAATATTTATTTTACCATAACACATGTAATGCCTGTGTGTTATGGCCATCGTTTTTGTCTGCGTAACAGGAAACTGTAAAGGAACTGGTGTATTTTTTTAATAGCTCCTTATATCTGCAAATGCTAAATTAAACCAGTTCCTCCAAAAACATAATGGAAATGTGTTGGAGACAAGTTAGTCTGTTGACTGACTGTAGCTTGGTTGATTCACTGTCAAATAAAACATGCAATTTCTTAATATTTCATTGACAAAGCCATGATCTACAGTCACATGCTAAAGATTAAGCATAGCTCAGCAACAGGCGGGGGTGGAGCTGGCACAACCAAATCATTAGCCATGATGCCGCCTCTTGATTTTCCCTCATTCTTGAGCTATCCCCCTGTCTTTAAGGAAGAGTCCTCATACGTGGCTTGATTGTTCATCATGCTTCTGTGTTGAGCTATTCCTGTGATCAAGCTGAGTCTATCCCAGGTTTTAATGTGCTCAGCAGTAAAATGTCTTCTGCAATCTTCACTTCCTGCTTTGAGCTCAGTTGTGTTTCCTGTCTTTTGACCAAGCAGAAGCTGGCTGACCTCATGTGTATCACCCAACTGACATGCACGCACGCACACACGCAGGCAAGGTTTCACTTACTAACAGTAGGCGAAATGAAAGGAACAAATTGGTGGTGTCCTGTTTACACATAGGCTACAGATTTTATTTTGTACCAATTTAAACTAACCACAAACCCCCGTTTGTTTTTGTTTTTTCAAAGGTTTCTTTTTATTGTTCTTACAGTCCTTGCAAAACAAAATTTGGCCAATAGCCACTGCTGGCATTCTTTTGTGGTCAATGCTTAACGTTTAATGAGTTTCTTCTTTTCTATGTAGACAACAGCCACGAATATATTAATGGTGCATGACTATATCTTTGAGCTGTGGCTATTTTTGAAATCACAGGAACACTTTGAGTTGTATTGTATTTATATTTGTGCATTAGGCAAGTTGCGTTAACTGGTAGTTAAGCCAAAAAATTAAGCAAAAGTAAGAATTTCATCCTGTAATGCATGCTTCAGCCATTTAAATGTTTAATAACCTAACCTGTGAGAGCAAGTTGGAGGACACAATTTAAAATCAGAGACTAAGTGCTCTCCTTCAGCTCTTGTTTATAGTAAATAAAGTTAGGTTATAAACTCTATATCTCGAGGCCCAATGTGATGAGAGTTTTGGTGTCAACAACTTGGATTTTAAATTGTTTAATCATTTTGGGTTAAAGAAAAAGTGTTACTGCTTTCTTCAATAATCTTTCTTATGTCAAACCGCTTGCAGGAACAAGGAGTTATTTTGTTTTGGGGGGATTTGATGCTACTGGTGTTCACAGGTTTCACAATGACTGTGGTTGTTTTCAGTAGAAATCTGTTTTGTTTGGAGTAGAGCTTAACTAAATTTGTTGTGTTTTGCAGCTCCCCACTGGTGAGGCCTCCTCTTCTTCCAGTAAATCTGCCAACCAACCTAAACTTTCCTACATCCAGCTTAACTTCATCAGCTCCCCTATAGTAAGCCCAAGCCTGAAGTCAGCCATACACCCTCTTCCCCCAGCTCCTCCTTCTTTTTCCCCAATTTTCAACACTGCAATATGGCAGGGCGAGGTGGACCAGCACGGACCAACGGCACCACAGCAAGCAGCAAGATCTGCCAGTTTAAGCTAGTGCTGTTGGGAGAGTCGGCAGTGGGCAAGTCCAGTCTGGTGCTGCGCTTTGTCAAAGGCCAGTTCCACGAGTACCAGGAGAGCACCATCGGAGGTGAGGGTTGTTTGTTTGTTTTCTTGCTTGATTTCCACAATTGTCTATTGTATTATTCTTTGACTTTCTGCTTTACTTACAGACATATGTAGCATCAAAGCTATATATGTCTTGTGTATGTACAGGTAAGCAGACTCTTAATGCGTGTTTGAAATTGTTCATCTACAGTGTAAAAGTAGACTTTACAAATAACTTCAAAAAATTTAAAACGTAATCATAAACAAATGTTTTTCTTTTTGTTCTGACTCTTAAAAAGTTTTAAACTTAGGTGCTCAAGCAGAAAAACATGTCCTTGCTAGTTCAGAGAACTGCTTGCCTGCAGGTCTTAATCTTTTCCGTTACTAGAGTCTGTGCAGGAAGAGTCGTGCAACCAGTTCTTTGCAGCTAAAATGAGCCACCAAACTCCTCACATGTATATTTCATGATATTAAAATGTATTTGAGGTGATGGCTAAATATGTTTGTTTTTTTTTTCTCTACACTATGGGATCTTCTGCCTGAGCAAAATCATTGCTCCAGCTGGACAAACAATCACTGAGTTTAGATATTAATACATTTACTCTCCTACTAGAATTCCAGTGCTGAATACTCAATACAGTAAAGTAAACAAACTAATGCATGTATTTGTAAGCAAGTAAGGAAATGATTAGCTGAAGAATGAAATGGAGACTGAATACCGATTAATGACTTTAAAAATGAAATTATTTGATAACAGTTTTTTGACAAATATAATGTAAGGAGGTGGTGCAAAGTATCTGTATTTGTTTCCTGGGTTGCAGCCATTCACATGCTTCTCAATGTTGGGTTTATATGGAGTTTCTTTACAGTTGTAAAAACTGTTAAGTATGTTGTGATTAGCAAGACCAAAAAGATGTTTCTGTATAATACAAAGGCATGGAAAAATCATTCTTACCTTAATGACAAAGTTTGAGTTCAGTGAAAGTGAGGGAAAGCTTCTTCTTCAGTTCTTCATCTACCTATCTCAATATTATTGCTGCAACATTTATTACACCACCTCTCTGCACATGTCTGGATCCAATATTTATGTATTGTTGCAGTTTCTCACTTTTAATTAAAGTTGCTTGCATTGCAATTTTGTATCAGGTGAAAGCCAAAAGTAAACTGTGTTAAATCAGTGCTGAACAGTTGGTTCATTCGTTCTGTCTTTTCTTTTGGTCGTTTTTCCTTTTGCTTTGTGTAGAACCAACTTTCCCCATGTTTCCTGTATCAGATTGCTTGTGAGTAATGTGGCTATAGGATGTAATGACAGGAAGCTCTGTGCTTACACTCGCCAAAAGACTTGAAACGAGTCAGCATTTTTTATGTTTTTTTTCCCGAACTTGTGGTTGGTCAGCAGCATGCCTAGTCAAAGATTACAAAGCTTTAAAGTATGTGCTATGTGAGTGCTCAGTTTTCTCGGTCTTGTGACAGTTGGCTAATTAAATGGAGCTTTGCCTCTGTTCATAAACCATAGCATTTTGTTTGTACCTGGTAGCTTTTTTTGTTTTTTCTTGGTTTTTTTTGCGTTATAGGTTTATCTCCATAACTGGCATGTCCTCTGGAGTCTGAATTTATCAGCAAGTTTTAAACTTCTTTTCATTCAATGACTGATTTCCCTCATTATTTTAATGATATTGTGATTACAAAGCCAAGTTTAAATATGAAAGTCCACCCCTAGAGATGATGACTTTTCTGCTTTCTCTTAAGCCCCTCTTTGTCAAATATTGAATAATTTCTTTCTACTTCCTTTCCAGCTGCCTTCCTCACACAGACAGTATGTTTGGATGATACAACAGTTAAGTTTGAAATCTGGGACACTGCTGGACAAGAACGGTATCACAGCTTGGCACCCATGTACTACAGAGGAGCCCAGGCTGCCATTGTTGTCTATGATATCACCAACACAGTAAGTAACATGCGCTGTGACAGGACCGTGGACAGTCAAAAGTCGTACGTCATTTGTTTGCTGACCCTTGTCTTCTAGCCTGGGTTGATGATTGCTTAACAGCAATCAGACCTTTGGCCTTCCAATTTTTTTTTTTTTTTTTTTTTCAGTAAAATGTAAAATGAAAAACCTGCAGCTGTGATTTAAATTTTAAAAGCACAGCAATATGTAATGATGCACATTCTTTTTTTTTAAAGGATACATTCACACGTGCAAAGAACTGGGTGAAGGAGCTCCAGCGACAAGCCAGCCCGAATATTGTAATTGCAATTGCAGGAAACAAAGCAGACCTGGCAAACAAGAGAGCTGTAGATTTCCAGGTAATGAGGAAGTTCTGAGATCAATTGCTGAAGCTCGTGAAAGCTTCGGAAATTATTTAACAGACTACTGTGAATTCATACTGCTTGCATTTTTCTTTTTTTTAGGAAGCACAAGCATATGCCGATGACAACAGTTTGCTCTTCATGGAAACCTCAGCTAAGACTGCAATGAATGTCAATGAGATTTTTATGGCTATAGGTAAGTGTTAGACAGAGGGATAATAGCTTATTAAGTACTGAAGTGGAAAATAAATCAGCAACCATCCTGATGATAGGAATTCTAAAGTCTGGATTAAGTAATAATTTTCTTACGATGTGACGCAATGATGATAAATGTTAAGAATGCAAGGTGGCAAACTTTAGACTTCATTTTTATGCACTGCTCAGTCCATTGGCCAAAATAATCATTTCATACAAGGGGAAAAAAGGGGGATTGCCAGAAATCCTCATCAAAACATACTGCATAAGACCACTGATGGTCATTTCCCACATAAATGTTAAATGTAATTGCTGAAGTTTGTAAAATGTGAATTTGTTGATTTTCTTCAGTTTGCATTACACTAAATTGGATAACTTTGGTGTTTGGACTGTTCAGAGGAAAAAAGGCTTTTTGCTGTTGAAACATTGACACCAAAAATAGATTAGGATATTTTCCTCTGTCCTACAGTGCTATTTATAAATCTAGACTTGTTTGTGAGAGTTGCACAGTTCTGGAGATGTCAGCATCTATGCCTTCTCATAATAACTAATAAATAATAATTATTATTATTGAACCAGATGGCATTTGACTTGTTGTGGGCAAAGTAGAAAAAAAACCCCTTTGAATGCATCGTCTCGTTTAGAAATGATGCCCCCCACACACTTGTGTACAATGACCTTAAAAAAAACCCCTCTAAACCATGGTGTGGGCCTTTTGTTAGTATCGACCAACTAAATGAAATGCTCACTGACAAGAGATGCCTTTTAATATTTCCATCCTGTTACAAGTGTAAGCCTCTCATGGGTAAACAGGTGCCTACTTCTACAGTCTGGCACCTTTCATGCTTTGCAGGTGTAGTTCAGTAAAAGAAACTGACGCTGCAGGTCACATTTTCATTTCATTACCAGAAAAATTCTATCTGGAAAAATAGCCCTACATGTCAGGGGAATAATGTTTGAATTTGTTTCTTTTAAGTTATTAAAAAAAAAAACTTATTACTAATGACAATAGCAGGTTGTTGGACGCTTACTGTCATGTTATTATAGTATAGGAATTAAGTCTTTGTACTTTGTACCACAAAACAGCCAAGAAGCTTCCGAAAAACGAGCCTCATGGTGCAGCAGGCGCGGGCGGACGAGCCAGAGGTGGCGTGGACCTGCAGGAAGCTGCACCACAGGGCAGAAGTGGCCAGTGCTGCGGGGGCAGCAACTAGCACAATGAATCGGCTGATGCAACCAATCTAAAGCTTCGATCAACCCGACCAGAAATTAGCCAGCTGTCAAACGACGTCCCATTGGTCAAACCAAACCACGGTCAGACCAACCACCCTATGAGCAACACGGCACCAATTAACTGTTTGGCAAATGAATCCACTGGCCAGTAAACTGCCAGACTCCACTGATGGTTTAAACTGGCGAACCAAGCAACAGATCAAGAAATCAACTTACTCATAGGGAATCATGTTTCATGCCAATCCATGACCTCTCGATTGATGATGGACCCTTGATGTCATCTTGGGGGGGAAAACGCATCCCATTCATGGAAGAAGGAAAAAACAAAGCTCAGTCATTACCAGTGGGACTTAGTAGCGCCACTCATTTTTGTTTCTGTATTTGTGTAAAGGATTACAAAAAGTAATGCAACCAGAAGGAGTATAAGAAGACTCACTAGCCCTACCCTTTCTATTCTGCCCTCTTTCTTTCCCGTGCACCATAAATTTCTGAAGTTTTTCCGTCGTGGTCTTGAGACACGGTTAAAACTCAAATAAAGGTGCATGCAGCATCCTTCACTTTTCGGTCTTGTCCCTGGTCAGATTTTTGGAAAAAGGTTTCTACCAGGAGAAGAGGAATCGAAACATATTCCATCTTGATGGAGCTGTGTAGATTGAAATAAATCATCTTTATTATTATTTTTTTCTGTTTCCTTTTGACACAAGCTGGTCAATATGATTTTAAAGCCTAGTCTTTCAGGTTTTACAATCATCCAACCATGTTATTAAACAATAAACAGTAAATAGTACTTTAATAACATTGTCACTTGTGTAATTTTTAGCATTAATGAAATGTCTTTGAATCATCTGTGTAATGGCAAATACATAAAGCAAGATTTGTTTTCGTGACCAAAATCACAATTGTGTACTGAAAACATATGACTGTATTTGTATCCGACTTTTGAAGTTTATAATCAAACAGTAGTTCTTGTCAAAACATTATCTTCCCGATCTCTACATGATGTTTTGTCAACCTTAATTATGTTGTGATTTTTCTTTTTTGTTTTTTTTGTTTTTTCTATGTCTTAATTTTTCTCTGAAGATCTATGGTATTAAATGCACTGGTTCTGTCTCATCATTTTGGTGAATTTAGATGTTATCCTCAGCTTCCTTTTTCTTTTCTCTCTCCTTATTTGTATTCTGCACATCAGGGAGGGACTGCTTTTCAACACTGTTGTTATCATCCTGTTATGGCATCAAAGACTAGCACAACAGAACTTGCACGGCAGTCACTGCTGTTAGGTGAGGGGGGGGGAGGAGGAGGAGGAAGGAAAATGTAATTTTATGAATAAACAAGGGTAAGGTTATGTTTCTTTGTATGCCTGTTTAATCATTTTGTCCTATCTAATTAACTATCACACTGGATTTTTAAAAATATATCTATATCAGCTTGTGCTAGTAATGACAACTATGAGTTGTACTGTTGTGGCTTGTAAATGATTTTATCCCACTGCCCCACAAGAGTTTAAAAGACATGTATTATCTGTAGCTGGCCACAAATTGGCTTTGGCATTACTTTTACTAACTCTCTAAATTTCCCGATTCCTTTCCTGTTTCTTTTCTCTCCAGGCTATTGTCTACATATCCTGAGATTTCCTAAAGATTAGATTTCTGTTTAAACTGGCTTTGCTTTCTTGGCTGTTAACACATGCTCACTAGAGTTTCCTGGACAATACCAAGTATAATAATCCCTTAGCTAATCTAAGTGCATCTGAAGAGATCCGTAAAGTAGAGAGGTAATTGTTCAGTTAGTGCTAAATACAGGTTTACTGTTAGGTTTTTGTTTGTTCCTGTTATCCCCCAGGTGTTTTGTGAAAAGGTGAATCCTTTGTGCCAACCAAGGTTGCAAAGTGGTTTGAAGAAATTTTAGACACATAAATCGTAGGCATCTCATCCAAACAAACAAGCTCCAGATAAACTTAAATATATAATTAAAGATGTGGACAAAATTGTAAGCCTTTAAGCTTTTTTTTTTTTTTTTGCAAAAACTTCCCAAGTGCTCTTTTACAAAGCAAGGGATTTTCAATGTAATATTTCTAAATGGGCTAGTTTTCTTTATAGGCATAAATGATTTCTATTTGCACACAAGGACATAATTATTTTTTTAAGTTATAAGTTGCCTATTGAAAAACTGACCTTTTTAATGACCCATAGCACACTGCTCTGCATTAACAAAACAAAAATAAGTTTAAGACACAAAATAAATAACTAAAAATTTCAAAGACCCCAGAACAACTGCCAAGACTTAGCCAAATTGATAAATGTAGTCTCAAAGAAGACAATCACTAGACCTCTCCACAGGAATGGACAGCAGACCAAGAAACCCCCCATTTCTGCATAAGAGACATCTTCAAGCCAGACTGAAGTACACTAAGGACAATCTGGAGAAAAATTAGACATACTGGAAGCATGTCTTTGGTCAGATATGACTACGTTACAAATAGCTTTTTCACCATAAAGACACTGCACAGGAGGCAAGGGTGTGACATGTTGAAAACTACAATTTAAAACACGCTCAGACAAAAACTGGTTCACCCGAAAGACAAAACGCCAAAACACAGACTTAACAATGTGGTGTATGCTGTACAGTGCAGCGAGGAATGCCCAGACCTCTACATTGGAGAGACCAAACAGCCACTTCACAAGCGCATGGCACAACACAGAAGAGCCACCTCCACAGGACAAGACTCAGCAGTCCATCTGCATCTTAAGGATAAAGGACACTCTTTCGAGGATGCCAATGTTCACATTTTGGACAGAGAGGACAGATGGTTTGAAAGAGGAGTGAAAGAAGCCATCTATGTCCACTGTGAGCGACCATCTTTGAACAGAGGCGGGGGTTTACGACACCAACTCTCTGCCATCTATAATCCAGTTTTGAGATCCCTTCCCAGACGCCTTAACGCCCACTCACATCCTGGGCCATCTGACCTCAGGAATTCGCATGATAAGGTGGGGCCAGGTTTCACAATGAACTCACCCGAAACTCTGGCTGATTGGGACCCACACCCAGTTTCACACCTTGGCTCAGGCGATTAGAGGATCATCAGGGGGTCCTTTTGTCCCTCTGTGGGGGGAAACTCCCACTAGGTTTATATCTGGGACTCTCCACCATTTGACCTTAGAACTGAAGAAGCTTCTCGGATGAGAGGTGAAACGTCTTCAAGTAACTTAAAGAAGTCCAGACGCTTTTCTTTGCAAGCTCCTTTGACTACGATGACCTGGATGACTGAGAACCTTCACAGACATACAATTTAAAACACACAATTGATTGCTAGCATCAGGCCCTGGTAGTTTTTGGTTTTGTAAAATAACTTTGTTTACCTGCTTAAATAATGTAAAAAATAAAACGTGGATGTTTTAAAAATCCCCTACTTATTCCCTAAGTCACTCAAGTCATTCACAAGTCTGTGAATGATACTCTTGGCCACTGGTCAGTGATCATGAGAATTTGCATATTGACGATGACGAAACTGAACTGACTGTTAGTCAGTGGTGCTACTTTCAGTCTTTATGCAAATGTACCATTTATAAGGCTGGGGAAACCTGTAGTCAGCTGAAACTCAAGCTGTACTTTGCACTAAGAATACTGTGTCCAGATAAACAGAATGAGCTCTCTCTGGGATTTCATTACTGTGATGGTCTAAGGAGCTTGGAAAGAAAAGCATCTGGATGTTTCACCTCTCATCTGAGAAGCTTCTTCAGTTCTAAGGGTCAAATGGCAGAGTCCCATATTTAAACCCCGTGGGAGTTTCCCCCCAAGGAGAGACAAAGACCCCCTGATGATCCTCTACCTAATCACATGAGCCAAGGTGTGAAAACGGGTGTGGGTCCCAATCAGCCAGGGTTTCGGGTGAGCTCATTGTGAAACCTAGCCCCACCCTATCCTGTGACTTCCTGAGGTCAGATGGCCCAGGGTGTGAGTGGGCATTAAGGTGTCTGGGACGGGATCTCAAAACTGGATTATAGATGGCAGACAGTTGGTGTCGTAAACCACCACCTCTGTTCAAAGATGGTTGCTCACAGTGGACATAAATGGCTTCTTTCACTCCTCTTTCAAACCATTGAAAGAGTGACCTTTGTCCTTTAGATGCAGATGGAATGCTGAGTCTTGTCCTGTGGAGGTGGTTCTTCTGTGTTGTGCCATGCGCTTGTGAAGTGGCTGTTTGGTCTCTCCAATGTAGAGGTCTGGGCAGTCCTCGCTACACTGTACAGCATACACCACATTGTTAAGTTTGTGTTCTGGAGTTTTGTCTTTCGGGTGAACCAGTTTTTGTCTGAGTGTGTTGCTGGGTCTGAAATGCACCGGATGTTGTGCTTGGAGAAAACTCTCCTGAGTTTCTCTGATACACCCGCTACATAGGGGATGACAATGTTGTTGCGTCTGTCCTTATCCTCCCTCGCTGGTGTTTGATCTTCTTTTCTGTGCATCTTTGCTGACTTTATAAACGCCCAATTTGGATAACCGCATGTTTTAAGTGCTTCCTTTACATGTGTGTGTTCCATCTTTTTCCCTTCAGGCTTAGAGGGAACATGTTCTGCCCGGTGGTGTAGGGTCCTAATTACTCCAAGTTTGTGTTCCAGAGGGTGATGGGAGTCAAAGAGGAGGTACTGGTCCGTGTGTGTGGGCTTCCGGTAAACTTCGATGTTGAGGTTGCCACTCTCTTCAGTGTGCACAGCGCAGTCCAGGAAGGGCAAACAGTTATCCTTTTTGTTGTCCCTGGTGAACTTGATGTTTTTATCCACGGTGTTAATGTGCACAGTGAAGGACTCCATCATCAAGACATGATGTATAAAAGCTACTTAAGGGGTCGTGTAATTTGATATTTTTGCCAAATATCCTTCCTGACACAACCCCAAGGGGGATTTGGATCTCTGGCTAGAACCTGTTTTTATTGTTATTATTTATTGTTAAATCACATTTTCACATTGTGTAAACTAACATGCATACACACTTGAGGTCAGTTGCTGTCTGTGGCAGCTGTTTTGCTGACATGCCTAAAAGAGGACATGTATAAAAAGGGATATTTAATCCTGAATTTGGATGTGTGGAGCTATTCAGTTTAATTATTCCTTAGTCAGAATGTCTTTAATCTTATCCTTTAACATTGTCCTATAGAAAAGGCCCAAAAGGAGCAGATTTTAGCCTTCTATAATAGTCCTGAAGGAATCCTAAAACTTTAAATTTACCTGATGGGGTTTAGTTGATAATGACACTATCGTTTAAACATTTATATTGGATATTTTTTCTAATACTTACTGTGGATTGTCATTTACTTCTGGGGTGCATACAGTGACATCTGGGGCTCCTTTTACGTAAAACAAAAATGTGAGAGCTGCAGATCCCACTATAACCAATAGAGGGTGAGCTGCTAGCTAAAGAGGGTTTAACAACACACGGCAGGAAGGTGAGCAAGGAAGACATGCAAGCGGAGATCTGTGGTAACATTTACGTTAACGCATTTAAAATATAAGGACATGCAAATGACAAGATTCCTAACCTTACAGGCACTTAGTTAGCTATTTTTGCACGTGTTACACATGCAGAAGTGTAGCATATTAAAGGAAAAACCTAAACCATCACAGTGAGTTGATTCGTTTGATCTATGCTGTGGGCGGATTTAACTGGTCGGGGTCCGTTAAGGGGAGGGGCAATATAAATCAGTTGTCAATAAATCTGAAGAAGGCTATATCGGTTTTAATCGTAGACAGTACAAAATAACTTTGCTGCAATTCTAACAAATCCTACTTTGCCGACAGAACTTGAATGCAGCATATGAGCTAAACGGGAGCTCAGGAAGAGACTATAGCAGCGTGGATATGTCGGACCCGGCGGCGCAGGCCTTACAACCCCGGCTTCTTCAAGCCCAGTCTGCTGGGTCAGCGGGCTCCAGTACTACTACTACTGCAGGCTCAGGATCAGGGAACAGTGACCCGGTCAGACCAGGGCTCAGCCAGCAACAACGTGCAAGCCAGAAAAAAGCACAAGTCCGAGCTTTCCCACGGGCGAAGAAGCTTGAAAAACTTGGCGTATTCTCCGCATGCAAGGTAGCTAGCATAGCTAGCCAAAGTTCACCATAACAAAGCACTCTTCAGACAGTATTAGCATTACTGTGTATATTCAGGAACAAACATGTAGCACGTAACCTAACATACGTGTTGCAGTATCAGTTTTTAACTGTCAAGGCAGTCTTGTATTTGCTGTATTATTCACATTAAAGCCTCAAAAATGCATTTATTGTTAGGCTAACTGAACAGTCATTCATTTACGTACAAAAGCTACAGTTGTGTTATTGTGTAAATCGATGTGTATGGATTATTTGCGTATTTTCAGGCTAATGACACATGCAAGTGCAATGGATGGAAAAACCCAAACCCACCGTCGGCCACACGTATTGATCTGCAACAGCAAGCAGCCAGTCTAAGCGAGCCCTGCCGCAGCTGTGGACATGCTCTGGGTACAAACTAGCATCCACGTACTGCTCACCTTGGACATGCTGTAATAACGAACAAACGTGTATTCCAGTCATGCATTTACATTTTTCTTTACACCTTAATTACAGCTAATCATGTGTCACATCTGGAGAACGTGTCCGAAGATGAGATTAACAGGCTGTTGGGGATGGTGGTTGATGTGGAGAACCTTTTTATGTCTGTACACAAAGAGGAAGACACTGACACCAAGCAGGTCTATTTCTACCTTTTTAAGGTATGTAAAAGGCATTCAAACATTAGTGTGATTGTGATACTGGTTCAATTGAACTTAGAAGTTGATGTACATGACATTTTTTTAGCCCGATATAAACTTGTCTCGTTACTTCTTCACTCTTTCCTTCAGCTGCTGAGGAAATGCATCCTTCAGATGAGCCAGCCAGTCGTAGAAGGATCCCTCGGAAGTCCACCTTTTGAGAAGCCCAACATTGAGCAGGTAAATTTTAAGAAAATAGCTTCGGTGAATGTTTTGGTCTTAAGCAGTGTACTGACTGGTGAGCACAGACTTTAAATCTTTAAATATTTTTGTCTTTCTTTTAATTTCACAGGGGGTTTTGAATTTTGTCCAGTATAAGTTCAGCCACCTTGCACCAAAGGAAAGACAGACAATGTTTGAACTGTCAAAGATGTTCCTTTTGTGCCTAAATTACTGGAAGCTTGAGACCCCTACGCAGTATCGTCAACGTACCCAGAAGGATGATGGGACAGCTTACAAAGTGGACTACACTAGGTGTGTTCATTTGATAGTAGGGAAAGCCGATGTGTACGTTTACTTGTTTCTAAAGTGACTATTGTATGTCAGTCTGTGCAATAAGGCGTTTCTTCTTATGATCGCAGGTGGTTGTGCTATTGCCATGTTCCGCAAAGTAATGACAGCTTACCGCGCTATGAAACCACTCAGGTGTTTGGGCGCAACTTGCTCAAGTCCATTTTCACTGTCACCCGACGCCAACTCCTGGAGAAGTTTAGGGTGGAGAAGGATAAACTGCTACCAGAGAAACGTACACTTATCCTCACACATTTCCCCAAGTAAGGACAATATTTATTGAAACGGTGTATGCTTGTATTCAAGTTAAAAGGCAACCTGAAAAGCTGCAGAAAGATTATCAGTGTACTTGATGGTGCACTGGACACTGTTCGCATTCATCTTGTGGGGATCACTTTATGGTTATTACATTTGTACATGTGTGTCTTCAGGTTCTTGTCCATGCTGGAGGAGGAAATCTATGGTGAGAATTCACCCATATGGGAGGCCGATTTCACCATGCCGGCCTCCGATGGCACACAGCTCGGACATCAGACAGGTGAGGCAGTCATAAAGTTGTACAGTTGAGCTTTTGCAATGTGTTTGGTCTATGTGTAAGGCATATGTTTAAAGGCAAATGAAGAGTGAATGTGGCAGTATGCTAGCAACCCAAGAAATCACAAGAAGGTTTTTGGTGTGGCACACAACGTTTCAATGAATGTGCATTTTTCTTGCGCAACCTATGGTTGCCCGGAAGGCTCTAGACCTGTGTGACTGAAGGCTTAGTTCCTGTTGTATAGTTTGTAAATATGTCAAGTCTTTTTGTCTGTCATTGCAGTGATCAGTCCGGCTTCAGTGTCTGGCTCTCCTGCTCTGTCCAAGTGTCTGAACAGCAGCTCTTCTGTCAGCAGCATGGATACTGGTGGAGCAGAACCAAAGACAGGTGTGTAAACCAACATTAAAACCACCTGCACAGGAGTCTAGAATGTCTAGTGCTTAGATGCTGTCAGTGGCCTCTGTGGATCAGACATGTTTTCAGCACTTCCTGTGGGTGCACAATTGGATGATATTTTGAAGGTGAACCAGCATGTCACTGGGTTTTACTATCGTGGCTAATCAATATATATTCTTTTAAGATGTAGAGATTTTTTTTTTTTTCTTTTCAATCAGACCTTCCTGTGTCATAGATCACTGTCGGCAAATGTTTATGCTTTTTATTGCTTTGATCTGAGAAATGTTGCGCTCATTTCAGGAGAAAAGCGCAAACTTCCCGAGACCTTGACCCTGGAGGATGCCAAGCGGATTCGTGTGATGGGAGATATACCAATGGAGCTGGTCAATGAAGTCATGATGACAATCACTGACCCTGCTGCTATGCTCGGACCAGAGGTCAGTTGGTTAAACTCCATTCTTTTAATGTTTGGTTAAGTTCATAACACCTGTGTCATGTCTAGGAATGGGTACCGGTATCACCGGTTCTGACATAAACGGTAGTAACCAGACCGAAAAGCAGCGCACATTTCTGTGCTTCTTTTTCCCTGAGATGTCACACACTTTGAATTATAGCCAATCATTTTACCTTTGCAAGCGTAGTAGGCGGGCCCAGGTATGTACGTTCTTTTAGAGCAAAGCTACAGATTAAAAATGCCCAAGGCGAAGCGGTCAAAAGTCTGGCTGTACTTCACAGCAAAATATGCAAACTCAGCAGCCTGCAACAAGTGCTTTAAGCTGATACTGTAATACTGTGCAAAGGAGGTAACACCTCGAATCTGATGAAACACCTGGCGACGTATAGCGTTTTTTTTTTGTTTTTTTTTTAAAAGCCGTTTTTTATTTATTATAAATATTATTATTCCGGCACCGTTTCAAAAGTACCGGTTTGGTACTGGTATCGGATAAAACCTAAACGATACCCATCCCTAGTTATGTCTAAGGAGACACCCTGGTCAATTTTCTGTGATCAAAATTGTAACTCACCAGGCAAGGTAACATTTTTAGCATGGAACAATTATGAATGAGTTCAGTCACATTTACTATGATGTGTCATAACAGCCTAAGTGGTGGTATTTAAAAAGCTTTGACTTAACACCAGGGTTATGTAAAGAAGTTGGTGTTGTTTTGGTACAATTTTAAAGACATTTAATACTGATGTTGTGTTTTGTTTTTTGTTTTTTTTGTTATGTTTAATATTGCTAGACTAATCTGCTGACACCAAATGCTGCCCGTGATGAGACTGCAAGGCTGGAGGAGAGACGTGGTATCATAGAGTTTCATGTCATTGGAAACTCACTTTCCCAGAAATCAAACAAGAAGATCCTGATGTGGCTGGTTGGCCTACAGAATGTCTTTTCACATCAGTTACCTCGTATGCCCAAAGAGTACATAACACGACTGGTGTTTGACCCGTAAGTCTAACGTTCTTTCCACATGTTGTGCCACTTGAGGCCCACACATGTTTGACATCTCCGTCTTTTTTCTTATTTGTTTATTTATTAATTTTTTTAATAGGAAACACAAGACCCTAGCCCTTATCAAAGATGGCCGCGTCATTGGAGGCATCTGTTTTAGGATGTTTCCCACTCAGGGCTTCACAGAGATCGTCTTTTGTGCCGTCACATCCAATGAGCAAGTTAAGGTATATAATAAGGGGTTAAATTTATACTCAGTTTTCAGTTCAGAAAAACCAGCTTACTTACACGTACCTATAGCAAAATAAACATGAATACGATTATGAGCAGTATTGCTGAATATTGTTGGAATTTCTTTTATAAATACGGTGCTTTTTCTCGGGTCTCTTTAAGGGCTATGGTACCCACCTGATGAACCACCTTAAGGAGTACCACATCAAACACAATATCCTCTATTTCCTCACCTATGCTGATGAGTATGCCATTGGCTACTTCAAGAAGCAGGTACTGCAGGCGTGACTTGTGCATTAACTTTCCCTCTCTCATTTTTGTCTTTCTATTAATTTTTTTTTCTTTTTCCCTCCGCAGGGCTTTTCCAAAGACATCAAAGTGCCGAAGAGTCGATACCTTGGATACATCAAAGACTACGAGGGAGCGACCCTCATGGAGTGCGAACTGAACCCTAGAATCCCTTATACTGAGCTTTCTCATATCATTAAAAGACAGAAGGAGGTACGTCAGAAGTTCTCATTAAAGCAAACCTTGTTTTTCTTCATTTTTGTGAACATGTCAGTGTGTTTCTTATGAGATGAATTTGAAAATGTCAATAGATTATTAAGAAACTGATTGAGAGGAAACAAAGCCAGATCAGAAAGGTTTACCCGGGTCTCACCTGCTTCAAAGAGGGAGTACGACAAATCCCAGTGGAGAGCATTCCAGGCATAAGTGAGTGTTTGTTTTTGTGTTTGTGTCTGAAAATATATATAATAAAATGCTTATTAATGTTTTACTTACAAGTACTTTTATACATATTTTTTTTATTTTTTTGTCTTTCTATTCAGGAGAGACAGGCTGGAAACCCAGTAACAAGGACAAAGGGTATCTTTGGATATATTTTTAACTGATGTTGCTTTACTGTGACCTCCCCTGCAGGGACACTTTCATTGAACAGATTAAGATTTAGAAATGACTGAGAAGTGAAGAAAACAAACAAAAAAATGTATAATAAGAAATACCTACTGAAATATACAATTTATCGAAGTTGTTATGATTTTGGTATTAATGCTAAGATGCCACTATTGTTGGTGTTCAGAAATGTATTCACCTAACTTTAGCTTTTTGTTGTGTCTTTAAGTCTACAGGTCCTTTAACCTTCTCAGGTTCAAATTAAACTTTTTGTTGCTAATGCACAACCAAGTCCTGCAGTGGTACTTCTGAGTAAAAAAAAACCTCATAAAATATGTATGTGGGGTAATCAGGTTGTTAGTTTTTAACTGTTGCAAATCGGCAACGCCTGCCTTGAGAGGGCTAAGTGTAGTCAAAGGTTTACTTATCATTTATATCTTTCATAGGAAAGAGGTGAAGGATCCTGATGTGCTATACAACATGCTGAAGAACCTTCTCGCCCAGATAAAGGTGAGGATCACCAGAGGCCTGTATTCGGAAGCAGTATTTGGGGCTTAACTCCAGGGTTAACCATAGATTTTTGCTGTTATGAGGGTTAACTCTTTTACCAGGGTACATCATGGTGCTAAGAAGTTCCCATAAAAAGCGTCATCCGTGACAGGTGAAATGTCTTTAAAACAAAACAAAAGTCCAGTTGTATTTGTTTATTTTCAAGCTCTCATGGCTACCATGACCTGGATGAGTGAGAACCTATACAGACAAATCAACCTACACAGTCATAACAAATTGACTGTTATGACTGCATAACAGTCAATTTGCATTGACTAACAATGGACCGTGAGTTCAGTTTCACGATCTCGAGTATTAATATTGTCATGACTATTGATCTATTTCCATGGCTACCATATTCACGAAGAGTTTGGGACTGGCCGCTGTCACAGTATTGTAAAGCCTGGATTATACTCTATTGCAGAGATGGACAGCTGGAGACCCGACGGCCGAATACTCATTTCTGTTATACTTCAGCTGCCTGGGCATATGTGTAGTTTGTGCACTGTAATGTAATTCTACACAGACAAGTCTGCCCAGTCACAAAACAACAAACAGGCACATGGACATTCACGTATGTCCTCAGGCTTAATGTCCGATGACGAAATTTAGGTCACAGTCTGCCCAAGCGGAGTCATGGATGCTGAAAACATGAAAACCGCTTTAGATGGTGAAATATGTACTCAAAGGCCCCCTCCTCAGTTCAGAACTGGTCACTGCTTTTTCATATAATTGACCTCCTTGACTCTCCACTCAGTCACACACCATTGCTTTGGATGCATCACTTGTGTGGACTTCAGTCAGTATTTTTTCAATATTTGTAACATAAGCTGCTCTGCTGCCAGCAGATTTGCATGTTTGTCATTGGACACTTAAGGACAAGAGATTCTTGACATGTTGAACTTGCTTTCAGGTACAAGCCCCAGCTAACACCTGAGTGGAGCACACACAAGGATACACCCAGACTAACAAGACCTGAGACTAACTAAAACTTTGTCACCTCTGCAGACTCATCCTGATGCTTGGCCCTTTATGGAACCAGTGAAGAAATCTGAAGCTCCGGATTACTACGAAATCATCCGTTTTCCTATTGGTGAGTAAGCCTCTCTTAGATAATATGACCCCCCAGCAATAGTTTGCAAATCTCTTAAAACCTGCATTTTACAATACAATACACAGTTCAAAGTAAAAACATAAGAAATTAAAACCTAGCAAATCTGTCACTTTAAGAAAAAAAAGGTTTTCAACCTGATGGCAGCAACATATCTTTTAAAAAAGGTGGTACAGGAACTATATGTTTCCCACTGTGTAGCATCCTCTCTTTTATCAAAAGTCTGTAAACACCTGGGAGCTGAAGACAATAGCTAATGGACTTTCAGGGGGAGCAGTGTTGAGCCTGTTCTTGTCTGATATAGGATTCTAGCGGCTCAACCGTCCAGGGTCGTCTTTGTTGTATTACTGGTTTCATGATATGCCAAATTTTTTTTAAATTTATTTTTAAAAATTGGTCTGGACTGCAGGCAGGCCAGTTTAACACCTGGATCCTTCTACTACCAAGTCTTCTTATTGTAATAGATGCAATAGGCAACTTAACATTGTCTTGCTGAAAAATGGGTGGCCTTCCCCAAAAAAGCTACCTTGATAGAAGCTGCTGTTTTTTTGTTTGTTTTGTTTGTTTGTTTTTAATGCCCAATCATGTTACTGATCTGTTGTGGATTAACCTATTTTGTTGTAAAATGTTCTTCCCAACTGTCTTGACGCATGCTCAATCATCCAGGTAAGTAAATCACCAAAGTTGATTCTGTTCATAGATGTAGCGTTTTCAGTGGGAGAAATATTTTGTCTCTCATCCAAGTGACTTCCTCAGACTGAAGAAAATGCTATGACCAGACAAACACAATCAACTTTTTGGGGTTCCTCCCAGCTGTTCCCTTTGAATCCAGTTTACTTTTCCAGTTGCTTGTGCCTATGTTCCACCTTGTTTTTGAGATGTGTTACTGCCATCAAAATGGTTTCTGTGATAATATAGATAATATATGGGTTTGAGATTTTCACATCATTGCATTTCATTTTTGTTTACATCTTACTTCCCAGTGTTTTTGGAATTGGGGTTATTGTTTGTGGTATTTAAGCCATTACTTTTTAATTTATGCAGATTTTCTTTGTCCTTGTTTTGCCCTCACAGACCTAAAGACTATGACAGAAAGACTCAAGAACAGATACTATGTGACCAAGAAACTTTTTATTGCCGACCTACAGCGAATCATCACCAACTGTCGCGAGTACAACCCCCCAGACAGCGAGTACTGCAAGTGTGCCAACACCTTAGAAAAATTTTTCTACTTCAAATTAAAAGACGGAGGTCTGATTGAGAAATGAAGGCTGCCTCAGAACTATTTCGACTGACAAGGAGTTACTTTCACAGCGGCCAAACGCCGAGATAGAGAAGATTTTTAGCTATTGTCATATCTTGGTTAAGAAAAGGTTATTTTCAAGGGGAAAAAAAGAATTGCTGAAAAATTGTTGGACTTGCATCACAGCCAGTTGAATACTACAAGTTTCAAAATGTGATCCAGTTAAACTTACCTGATGACGTCTTCTTTCAGTACTCGCAGTGGGTGAATTATCTGCTAATACGTGTTTCAATGAGTGTACCAAAGTTACAGGTCCAAGTAATAATGCGACTTTCCACCATTCTTTGTAGAGTGACAGATTCAGCTTTGTTGCATTTTACAGGAGCCAGTGTTTAAGTAGTAAAGAGTTCATTAAAAAAAACAACAAAAACTGGACCTTGGGACCTAAAGCCACGTTGCCTTCCATTACTGAGACACTTGAGCATCCCAGCCATTTTCATAGGAATGAATATAAAAGCTCTAAGGGGCAAAGTGCTTAGAGCACTTGAAAAATGGGAAGTACTTTGCTAAGTAGTACTGAAACAATTGAATTAGTCATTTGTTTAAAAAAAAAAAAAAAAAAAAAAAGAGTAAAATTGTTACTCTCACGTGAAGTGCAAATTCTGAATGTTTGCAAGTGAGGACTTTTTTTTGCTTTCTCTTTTAATATTTACCATCTATTGATTTTGATTTTTTTTTCCTAAATGTTTGACTGTTGGTCATGATAAAAGAAAATTGTCATTTGGATAAATGACTAATTATGAGAACAGCACTGCAGATGAAAATAACTGCTGGTTGCAGCTCTACTGTTAAGACAAATTGAGGCACTCCGTGATGGACTGGGCATAAAATACTTCCAGCACTTGTGTGCTAAAGAAAATAAGTAAATCAAAAGTCACCTTAATAGAAACGTTTTCATGCTAATATAATACTTATTTATACATAAAATATAAAACATAATGTTTATGCAGCATTCCAAACGATTTTGATGAGGTCACAGGTAGTATAGCTTCTTTTGCAGGTGTTTACTGTACGTGTTTGAACTGATTTGTCCTGTAGGACTGTCACCTCCACATAGGGAGTGTTTTGTGTGTAGCCTCACTTTTGTGGTGGTTCCATGTTTACTGGTTAGTTTTTGTTGCAAACACAAAAAACAGGGGAGGCAGACGTTAATCAGCAGTCCTGTATAGATTATGACTTGGAAAGAGAACATGACTTGGTTTATTTTATCACACTGTTCGCAAGCTGTGGAAGGTGTTAATGCATGGCTACAGTTTACAATGTGCATTAAAAAAACAAAACAAAACCTTCAGGCACAGTTGCAGGGTTTAAGTGTTTTTTTTTTGTTTGTTTGTTTTCCTTTTAAACTTTTCATCAACATCGTATGTTTGCGTGTGTGTGTGAATGTCCGTTTTGTTTTGTACTTGAATCATGACAAGCTTTGAATTGTTGGAGTGATGTCAGTGTTTCGTTATTCAGGGTTGTCAGTTATGTAGTTCATCCTCAGACTACCAATGTTGCATTTCAGACTTTCTTAAAAGGTGTCTGAGTGAACCTTCCAGCTGTTTGAGGATGGCTACTGTTGAGTTATGGTTTAAATACCGTTTACTGTAACTGTAAAACTGTTCACGACAATAAAGTTGTTGGGGTTGTTTTGTTTTGTTTTTTTGGTAAGTAATTCTTTTCATGGTCACTTGGCTAAATAAAGAAGGTCACCAACAAACACTTAATCTGAGGCAGAAATATTAGTAAAATCATAAAAGGCTTTTTAGAGGAAAGTGAACATTATAACCTTATAACACTAGAAATGGTGTGCCTTTAGTTAAGGCCACGTAGTGTGTAATGGTTGATTCCATCAGTGAACATTATGATCCACTCAAATGTAAAAGATTGCGTGCATATAACTAAATAAGTGACTTATCTATAATGCATCTTTAGGCTCTCTTGTATGATTGTGTATAATAGGCTTTAGAGTTCTGTTTCCTGATGCAATGAAAACAAGACGGGTGTATCAAGGGCGTGGTGCATGCAAAAACTGATTAAAATCTACAACACCCTAAGGTTTACACAGTACTAAGATATATTTAGGGTAACTTTTCAGTTGGCCTGACACTTTCAACTGAAGGTTTTATCAGGAAAAATATTTATTTTCTTCAAAAATACTTGAGGCTTGTAAAGGCTAGTGGATCATTAACAGTGCTACCTAAACCAGTTAGATAAAATAAAGAAATTAGTCATCTCAGGCAAAAGTCCAGCTCCTCAGGGTAAGGAGGTGGTGTTTTTCAGTTGTGGTTTGTTTCTTGTTAAAGAATGCAAATTCTTAAAGGCGTTGCGGTAAAATCTAATGTGAAAAACAATGAATTATGAAATTTGAATTATTTATGGGCACACCAAAAACAATATATTACTTCAATGTAGATGTAATGGTATACTTTACTTCTTTTCATGGTATTTTTCATTGATTTCTATTAGTTATAAAGAACCTAAATTCCCTGCACAGTTAACTGCAAAATGTCTTGCTGCTGTATTATGTAAGGCTTGTAAAACACAACTGCTTTATTGTCAATGACATTTAGGCTTTGTCACTGCATTTGAGTTGTGATTTGTTGTTCCTCCAGAGCCTCCCTCAGTTGGCCCATTCTGCACAGAGCTTTTGATTTCGTTTCTCTGTATCACACAACGCGTCCACTCCCGTTGAAAACTTCATTAAACCAGAAAATGCATGTGATATCCCATTGTGTGAATCAAAGCACTCCTTACTGTTGATATTTTGTGCTGTGACTCACATAGTGGATAGGTAATGGAAATTACCAAAGGATTTATTAGAACTTGCATATTGTTTACACAGTGCTGTAAAAAAGTAGTAAAAATTCCTACTTCGAATCAGCTGGGATTTTTTGTACATTAACTTTAGTTTATCCTTTTGCAACTTTCACAAACTTGCCTGCATACAGGGAGTGCAGAATTATTAGGCAAATGAGTATTTTGTCCACATCATCCTCTTCATGCATGTTGTCTTACTCCAAGCTGTATAGGCTCGAAAGCCTACTACCAATTAAGCATATTAGGTGATGTGCATCTCTGTAATGAGAAGGGGTGTGGTCTAATGACATCAACACCCTATATCAGGTGTGCATAATTATTAGGCAACGTCCTTTCCTTTGGCAAAATGGGTCAAAAGAAGGACTTGACAGGCTCAGAAAAGTCAAAAATAGTGAGATATCTTGCAGAGGGATGCAGCAGTCTCAAAATTGCAAAGCTTCTGAAGCGTGATCATCGAACAATCAAGCGTTTCATTCAAAATAGTCAACAGGGTCGCAAGAAGCGTGTGGAAAAACCAAGGCGCAAAATAACTGCCCATGAACTGAGAAAAGTCAAGCGTGCAGCTGCCAAGATGCCACTTGCCACCAGTTTGGCCATATTTCAGAGCTGCAACATCACTGGAGTGCCCAAAAGCACAAGGTGTGCAATACTCAGAGACATGGCCAAGGTAAGAAAGGCTGAAAGACGACCACCACTGAACAAGACACACAAGCTGAAACGTCAAGACTGGGCCAAGAAATATCTCAAGACTGTTTTTCTAAGGTTTTATGGACTGATGAAATGAGAGTGAGTCTTGATGGGCCAGATGGAGGGCCCGTGGCTGGATTGGTAAAGGGCAGAGAGCTCCAGTCCGACTCAGACGCCAGCAAGGTGGAGGTGGAGTACTGGTTTGGGCTGGTATCATCAAAGATGAGCTTGTGGGGCCTTTTCGGGTTGAGGATGGAGTCAAGCTCAACTCCCAGTCCTACTGCCAGTTTCTGGAAGACACCTTCTTCAAGCAGTGGTACAGGAAGAAGTCTGCATCCTTCAAGAAAAACATGATTTTCATGCAGGACAATGCTCCATCACACGCGTCCAAGTACTCCACAGCGTGGCTGGCAAGAAAGGGTATAAAAGAAGAAAAACTAATGACATGGCCCCTTGTTCACCTGATCTGAACCCCATTGAGAACCTGTGGTCCATCATCAAATGTGAGATTTACAAGGAGGGAAAACAGTACACCTCTCTGAACAGTGTCTGGGAGGCTGTGGTTGCTGCTGCACGCAATGTTGATGGTGAACAGATCAAAACACTGACAGAATCCATGGATGGCAGGCTTTTGAGTGTCCTTGCAAAGAAAGGTGGCTATATTGGTCGCTGATTTGTTTTTGTTTTGTTTTTGAATGTCAGAAATGTATATTTGTGAATGTGGAGATGTTATATTGGTTTCACTGGTAAAAATAAATAATTGAAATGGGTATATATTTGTTTTTTGTTAAGTTGCCTAATAATTATGCACAGTAATAGTCACCTGCACACACAGATATCCCCCTAAAATAGCTAAAACTAAAAACACTTCCAAAAACATTCAGCTTTGATATTAATGAGTTTTTTGGGTTCATTGAGAACATGGTTGTTGTTCAATAATAAAATTATTCCTCAAAAATACAACTTGCCTAATAATTCTGCACTCCCTGTACTATGAAAAATTAAACGAGCTGGACTGCTTTGAAGTACAACCCCAATTCCAAAATATGGAGCCCTATATAAAATGTAAATAAAAGCACAAAGCAATGGTTTGCAAATCTCATAAACCCACATTTTATTCACAGTAGAACATAGTAAAACAAACCAAATGTTTAAACTGAGAAACTGTACTATTTTAAAGAGAAAAAATGTGGTCACTTTGGATTTGATGGCAGCAACATGTTGCAAAAAAATTTGGTAGAGGCCCGTGTTCACCATAGAGTAGCATGCTCTCCTCTTTTAATGCTTTACGAGATCTGCAGATAATTGCATCTTGTTTTTGATATTTTACACAATGTGCCAACTAATTACAGAGCTTAGAATGAAAGCCACAGGACTTTTTAAAGTTTCATGACGATGTTTCTTCTCTCATCCGAGAGGCTTCTTCAGTTCTGAACAGCCAGTCCAAAAAAACCATGCATGGTGTAATATAGAAGAGCCACCTCGACTCAGTGGTACATCTGCAGCTAAAGGTTAAAGGTCACTCTTTTAAGAATGCCAATGTTCGCAATCTGAATTGAGAAGATGACAATGGTTTCAAAGTGGGTTAAAAGAGGCCATAGCTGAACAGAGTGGGTGGCTTATTCCACCTTCAGTGCAGTTCTGAGATCCCTTCCAAGGTGCCTTAACCCCGATTCACACCTTGCGTCACGTTACCTTAGGTCACATGATACGGCGAGGCCTATCACCCTCTTAAGGGACAACCACTATTACGGTTTACATACCTGAGATTCCCCGCCGTTTGGTTTTAGAACTGAAGAAGCCACTTTCTTTCCAAGCTCCTTTGAAAAAAGGGCAACTTTGGTTTTAGTTTTTGGTTTTGGTTAATCTTACTTGTGAGTTTATATGTTTTCAGACGGCACAACTTTTTTTGATGGTGACTTAAGCTGTACCCAAGCTCTGTAAAGCAGCCAAATACTGTTGAAGCTCTTTTCTTGCCAGAGGGCAGAAAACAAGTGAATGAGTACATGTAAAAAATCCCCATGCCTTTTTTAAAGACTAATTCTGACAAGCTGTGTCTGGAAAACAAAACTACAAACAATGAATACGTTAAGTTAGGGAATTTCCTTGACTAAAAAATAAATAAATCGATTTCTAAGCAGTACCTTGGGTGTGGCTTTTCTTAGAAGAACCTACTTTATTTTAGTGAAGCTCATTCTTCCCTTGTCACTGCATAATGATCACCTGCTGCCGTTCTTCAAGAGACTCCCTCGTGAGGCCCACTGTTCTGAGAACATAGAGGTTTCGTTTTCCAATTTCCACGTGACGCAGCCTGTCCAAACAGAGTTTAAAACCTCACCAACTTGCAGTGCCTGGTGACAGCGGAAGAGGAAAGAAGCAGAACAACACAGAGCTCTGTCAGCACTGACTGGTGAGTTAAAATTACATTTTCTTCATATATAAATGATATCAAGTGTTTCTATTCACTATGCCTCTCAGAATGCTTGCTTGTTTTGTCACCAGCTTTAGTCCTACAGACGTTTAAGCCTTCAAATTGCAATGTGGTGTCCATTTCTTTTCTACAGTATCTGAAATCTATGCCATTCTAAAGTATTATTGGACAAAAAGACACTGGAAAATGTCAGATTTTGGACTATATACCTACCAGCAGGAAGTGGTTGAAAGGGCTCTTAAAGGAGAGAACATCATAATATGGTTACCGACGGGAGGTGGAAAGACCCGCGCTGCAGTGTATGTGGCCAAAAAACACCTGGAGACCACACCAAATGCTAAAGTGATGGTCCTCGTAAACAAGGTACGTAAAGTAGAAAAAGGGCAATAAAAACCATCGTAAAACTGGTATAAGAAGATGACTTCATATAATGTTTTTGATGTGTTCTATTATTCAGGTTCATCTTGTTGACCAACACTACAACAAAGAGTTTGAGCCTCACCTGGGTCTACGCTATGCTGTTAGGAAAGTGAGCGGAGAGAGTGATGAAAAGGACTTTTTTGGGTTAGTGGTGCAAGAGTCAGATGTGGTCATCTGCACAGCACAGATCTTGTACAACGCTCTGATTAACAAGGAGGAAGCAAGACATGTCGAGCTCTCAGGTGAGTCAAAGTGAGCTTAAACACGTCTGATTATGCTGTTATGCTGAAATGAACTGACTTGAGAATTTTCTACAGATATTACTCTGCTGATAATTGATGAGTGCCACCATACTCACAAGGAGTCTGTCTACAACAAAGTAATGAGACTCTATGTGGAGAAGAAGCTGAAGGGAGAAAAACCACTGCCACAGATCTTGGGCCTCACAGCATCCCCAGGAACAGGAGGCGCAAAGGCACTGGACAAGGCTGTGGAGCATGTACTGGAGGTCAGGGATTCATTTTTTTATATATCATTTGCCACTCAAATGTCCTCCCACAAGTGTCTTTTTCTCATAATTGATTATGCTCTCTCAGATTTGTGCCAACTTGGATTCAGCCATAGTTTCAACTAAACAGTATGCTCCGGAACTGAAGGAAGTGGTGCCCAGACCCAGAAAAACCTTCAACATTGTCAACATGAGAGATAGAGTAAGCAGATATTAAAAAAAACCAAAAAAAAAAAACTGATGGATTTTGAAAAACTGCATTTTCTTGTAACATGAACAAATGAACTGAAAGACTAATGAGAAAAGCCTCATCTACTAGTTCACCTCAGAAATGACCACAAATACTCTTATTGCCACTCCCAAGACTAGTGTTAATTTAATTCCACCTTGGAAAAATGCTAATATAAGAGTCAAATATATCTGTAGTAGCAGAATCTAAAATAAAGATTTTCAAAAATTTCCTTTTAATTTTGCCTGTGCTTAAAGGGCTCTTGGGTGTCACATCACTGACTGACTGTCTGAGGCATTTTTTGCCCTGGCATGACAGCCACCTGGCAAAAATTGGGACCTGCTAGTAACCACAAATACATGTTTTTCTTTGAGGATCCTTTTGGTGATCATCTGAAGTCAATGATGACGATTATCCACGGTTACATGGATATTCCTCCAGACTTCAAACTGAGAGAGTGTGGAACACAAGAATATGAAGCAGATGTGGTGGTTCTGGAACAGCGAGGTAAGACCGTAGCATCTAATCCTTCTGCTGATGGCAGCGGTAAATACAACGGATTTTGTGAGAATTAAGGTAATCAGTATTTAAATAAAATAATACTGCTGCTTGTATCTGTCCTCTTTGACCAGGAGTACGAGACAACAACAGGCTGCTTGCACAATGTGCGTTACACCTTCGGCAGTACAATGATGCCCTCCTCATCAATGACACCTTGAGGATGATTGATGCTTATCGTTCCCTAGAGGAGTATTACTCCACAAAGAGCACCAAGGCCATTGATGGGACAGACTTCTTCTTGTTGGGACTTTTTGAAGGTGAAAATCCTAACATTTGTGTTAATACCATAACTTTATTTTGTAGCTCATAATGCAACTTTTGATGATTTCAGCCAATATAAATATTACTATTTTGTGGCACACAGAGAATCAGGTGGAGCTAAGGAACCTTGCTATGGATTCTCGCTTTGAGAACCCAAAGATGGATGAACTTCAACGCACTCTGTTACAACAGTTTGGGTCAGGTGTCCCATCAAGAGGAATTCTCTTCAGTAAAACTCGCAAAAGCACCCACTGCCTGAAAGACTGGGTCCTCAAAAACAGGGCATTGAAAGATGCTGGCATCAAGGCTGACATCCTCACTGGTGCTGGTAATGGCATCACCTACATGACACAGGTATGATGATATACAGTCTTCACCGATAAGCTTTGAGTCAGTCACATTCAGTAACATTTCTATGGACATTTCTGTATGTTTCCATGCTTTTATTTGCATATTTCTTATAGAATGAACAGGCAGAAACAATCAGGAGTTTCCGTATGGGTTCTCTGAACCTCCTGATCTCCACCAGTGTGGCCGAAGAAGGTCTTGATATACCTGAATGCAACCTGGTGGTGCGCTACGGACTCCTTACTAATGAGATCGCCCAGCAGCAGGCCAGTGGACGTGCACGAGCAAAAAACAGTCAGTATGCAGTCGTAGCCCAAGCAGGCGGGCGTGAACATCGCAGAGAGCGCATCAATGAATATCTGGAGGAGCTGACTGGTAAAGCCATTGACCGTGTGCAACGTATGAGTCACCACGAGTTTTATTTAAAGGTGATGTTTAAGGACACTACCGAGCCATAACTTACTGCTCTCGCTCTCACTGCCTAGTGTTACTAATATTATCGTCCATTCCTCTGTGATTCCAGTTAAGTGAGCTTCAACGAAAGGCAATTATTTCTAGTAAAATTGAAGAAAGCTGCAAAACGGAGAAGAGGAGGAGTAATACTGCTTCCAGTATCCAGTTCTTGTGTCGAAACTGTTTTACCCCTGTGGCTTCTGGCAGTGACATTCAACTTGTTGACAATACGCAATATGTCAACGTCAGCCCTGACTTTAAGTGAGTTAAAGATGTTCTGATCTAAGAGTTAAAGCAGAAGTATGTTGAGACCAAATAAAAATATCGTTGCTTCTTGTTTGTCCTCAGGAATCACTACAAAGTTGCAGAGCGGGTGATTCTAGAAAGGAGCTTTGAGGACTGGGAGCCTGGGTGTAGAATCAGATGCAAAAAATGCAACAAGGTACAGTGAACTCACTGTTTAATACTGTATCTAAATAGATCCGCAGTTCATGCTCATGTTGGAATCTGACTGTTATTCTTATACAAATTCACAGGAATGGGGATTCGAGATAAAATACAAAAAGCATGTCTTAATGCCAAATCTAGCCATTAAGAACTTTGCCCTGGAAACCCCCAAAGGCAGGATAACAGTAAAGAAATGGAAAGATGTACCTTTCACTGTTGAGGACTTCGACTATGAAGAGTACTGCCAGGAAAACTTCCCTGACCTCTTTGATTGAGCCACGAACCAGAAAGCTCTGTGTGGTTTTCTTCTGCACTTTACTTGATTTTGAGACTCCAGTTTCTTTTAGAAAACCATACTGTTGTATGGTTGGATGTTTGCATGAACACAGACTCACTCCACATATGCCCGATCTTTGTTGCGTGGTGCCTAAGGCAGCTAAAAACCTTAGTGCATCAGTCATGTTTATAATTAGCAATTAGTGAATGCTTCGTTTATGCCCAGTGCCTGAGTTCATTTGCGTTCTTCTATAACATGACCCTTAAACATCATGAATATGTGACATGCCATCAAGAGGAGATTAATTAACATGAACTGTTTTAGCTATTTTAAAATGTGTTCAGATGTAATGCTGCTGATGTGTGTATGAAGTTTGACATTGTGGACAATTTCTGTAACTAAATCAGATGTTTTATGAGAGCCTAATCTTAAGAATTATCATTGTTCACTAACAGATGAAATCATCCTTTTTATTTTTTCTATATTGTAGCATATACATTTTTAAACTAAATCTAAATTTGATTAATTTAAACAAATGCTCCTTTTGAAATGATTGATTTTTCATAAGTTTGCCTTTATTAATCAGTAGGTGTCAGTCTTGGATAGCACAAGAAATGTTTTCGTAAAGCCAGGATTAAAGCTTTCCACGAGGATTTTCACATTGAAAGATGTGGATGTAATGGAAATGTCTGAATCTGCAGATAATGTGGAAATATACTGAGAATGAATGACTTACAGGCCACAGTCAAACATGACAGACTCATGAGCAAGGCATTTAATCCCCAACTGTTTCTATAAATTATGGTATTATCCACGTCAGGAGCACGGTTGTCTGATGTGTCTAGGCAACCACTGTAAAAGAGATGTGCATTCAGTTGACTGAATAGACACACATTATTTGCTGGGATGAGGATATAAAAATATATATTTCTGTTTATATGTCTGTATAAAACTGTTACATAAATAAAAACAAAAAAAAAAGGATATGTGAAAATGCTGACTTCAGAGACTTTAATGTAATGTTTTAACACCTGGGGATGCACCCTCAGTATTACTGGATCAATACATAGTTATGTATTTTAACTGTTGTGGTTTAACACCATATAACTGATCTACATTAGAGATATGATTATTTCAAATTGCAATTTGTCACACTGGAGTAAGGCATACATGTTTTACAATTATAAAGTCTGTTTAAAGCAGATTTATTCCCAAGGATAAGTCAAAAAATATATATTTTGCTGTGATCTGGCCACGGATGAGGCATTTAACCTTCACTAAGCAGTGGGATAGTATCAGGTCTGAACACTGAATCTTTATTAGATCTATTTTAGAGCTTAAGTTTAGATGTAATTTATTACTGAGTCGTAAAATAAATCTATAAACTCATTAATTCAAATTATTACTGATTGTCTGCAGCTCTCTTGACTTATTTGCAACACCAGTGCTGGCTTTAGCTGTAAATATTCTTTATACATCTTTATTTGACTGACTCCTAGTGTCAGTCTGAACTAGGCATCTGTCAAATCTGTCATTTTTGTGCAGAAGAAGTGTAAAATGATCCATCAAATGCTTTATTTCCTCTGAGTGCACACAGAGCCCTAAGCAGAAAGCCTGGCTTAACTAAGACAGAAAGCCTGGCTATGTCAAGCTTCTCTAGCTGAAGATGATGACAAGTTATTATTTAATGCAATCCATAATTTAGGTTTGTCTTGTTGGCCAATCCTGAAGAAAAGAGTTTGAGAGCAAAGAGCTGGACCAAGTCAGTGGAGAGACCAATAAGAAGCATTTCTTTGTGTTACTGGTGCAGACGTCAGAGCCTTTCATCTGCACAGCACAGCTCTTATACAATGCTCTGACTAACAAGGAGGTATTAAGACATGTTGTGCTCTCAGTTCAGTGAACGTCAACATTTCTAACATTTTGGGAACTGGGCGCCTGGATGTAGAATCAGATATAGTAATTTAAACAGGGCACAGACTTTAATACTGTGTTTAATAATACTATAATAATAATACTATAATTTAATAATACTTTAAACACTAGTGTCAAATTGGGCTGCACGATTTGTCGACATAATCGATGACGTTGACTATAAAAATTTGTAGACGCAGAATTATACTGTCTACTTTTCATACTAATACTAATAAATATGTTTTTGTAATACAAGGTATACTACACTGCAGTACACTACAGGAAGACTGCGATCAAGTGAGCCCTGGCGCCAGCTGCACCTATACAATCCTGTTGCACTTTTCATACACATATTACGGTACGGGTGCCGACTGGGTTAGAAACAGTCTTCTGAATACTTGCATTTTTCACTAATTTACTTCTTAATCCACTTCGAGATTTGAAATATTAGCTATATATATATGTATTTATATGACATACATTAATATATAATTATTACACTACACTTTAAAAATAATAAAAAGAATTACAAATTCGGTAAGAGTTGACAATACATTTGTCTTCTCACTATACTGTATATTTTTGTTCAACCTGACCTTATCCCCAACTAAACTGCTGTGCTGTATTTTTGATATTGTGTATTTTTTTAATTTTATAACAAGAAAATTGTTAAAGGTGACGTGAATATTTCACTGGATTCTATGGTGTGTTCACACCGCAAAAAAGTTTGGGCAACCTTGTTAATAGCCATTATTTTCCTGTATAAATCGTTGGTTGTTACAATAAAAAATGTCAGTTAAATATATCATATAGGAGACACACAGTGATATTTGAGAAGTGAAAAGAAGTTTACTGGATTTACAAAAAGTGTGCAATAATTGTTTAAAGAAAATTAAGCAGGTGCATAAATTTGGGCACCACAAAAAAAGAAATGAAATAAATATTTAGTGTATATTAATGTGTGTGTCTCCTATATGATGTATGGGGGGCCTTTTTCTGGACGTGCTTCCCATCCAGAGCTCCACAGCAGAGAGGGAAGTTCCAGCGCTCCTGAAATCCTTGTGGGATGGACCGCCAGTCTCCAGGTGAAGGCACAGACATTGTATTGATCGTGCTACATACCGAAGAGTTATTGTACACTTTTACAGACATAACAATAGGAATGATTTCCTGACGTGTACTTCATGGCTGAAAGGTTGAATCAGTTAGAGGGAGAAGAAGCTATGCTGCTTTACAAAGGTGGAATGAAGCAGGTGTGATGGGGTGTCTATAATGGAGAGCCGTTTGTTCAGTGACCTCTGACCTTCGCCCACCAGTGCTGCTTCTAACCTTGCAGATGAATTTGCTCTTCCTTTTGGCATCTCTGTCACTGATGATGCCCATACTTGTACACAGCATCAGCTGCTGGTCCTGCAGTCTAAAATGAGAACGGACTCGCGTACTTGAGAATTGAGAAAAGGAAAAATGCAAGTATCCAGAAGTGCTTCTAAGCCTGTCGGCACCCGTACCGTAATATACGGAAGAAAAGTGCAATACGATTGTAGGTGCGGCCGGCGGTGCGGCTAGCTTGACCTGACTTCGTGTGTGAGGGCTCACTTGACCGCAGTTACAGGAAGCACCCTGGAGCTGTGACGTCAACTCTGAATGGGTCAGTTTGAGAGAGCTAGTGCGTTGCGTTGACCGTGTTTATGTTAACGTTTGTACAGTAATTCCATGTTAATGCTTGTACAGTAATGTTTATGTTCATGTTTATGTTAGCTTACCGGTCGGAAACTTCTCAGGATATGCTAGCTAATCACCTGAGCAGGTGAGATACCCTAGAACAGGTTTGCCTACAGGAAGCGAAGATAAGAGTTATTGAAATACTCGTTGACTAATCAAAGAAAAATTGGCAGATTAGTCGACTACCAAAATAGTCTTCTGTTGCAGCCCTAGTGCAAATAGATCCATAGTTAGGGATTGTGTTGTTCTTATGTAAATACACAGGAATAGGATAACGTACAAGAAGACTGTCTTACTGCCCTATCCACAGTGACTATGTATTTTTCTCTGGAGATTCAGGGTGGAAGGAAAACATTGAAAGAGAAATAAATATTTGTTAACATCATGACGTTCTCACAATTGAGACCCCTGTAAGGGAGGAAAGGGGGTTTTCTTTTGCAATCTACTGGAGTTTGTGAGCCTATTTTCATTAAGAAAATGCAAGTTAATCATTTTGCAGCTGGACGTTTGAATGAACCCAGACCACGGCCATTGTATCATCCCCTTTGCATGTTGTTGTAAGGAGTTCTTCACTTTCCTCTCAAGTCCACCACAGAAGCAAATGATAAAACTATCTCCTGCTGTAACATGAACCTTAACCATCGTGTACACTTTATGTCATCAAAAATTTCCATGAACCATTGTAGTCATTTTAAAGTGCACTTAGATGTAATACTACAAATTAGTTTACAAAAATATGATATTGTGCATACATTGATTATCTCAAATTTAGATGTTTCATTTGAGCTCAGTCTTTAGAAAATGTCATTGTCAACTAACAGCTGAAATTAGTTTTTTTATGGTTTAGATCTATAAACATTTAGACTACATTGTAAAGATGAAGAATTTGACTGTAACACAATGAAAGGAAACTGAAACCAAATACTGCTGAAGCTCTTTTGCCAGAGGGTAGAGATCAAGTTACGTGAGCTGACATTAAAACAGACAAGGGGATTTATTTTTTTTTTGCAACACTAACAAGCTGTTTGTTACATGAGGAAAGCAAAACTAAAAACAATAGGCAGAGCGAGTTAAGAGTAGATATTTTAGTAATCACCTTCTGTTCATCCAGAGACTCCCTCATGAGGGCCAACTTTCTGAGTTCAGATAAGTTTCATTTTCCAGTTTCCACGTGACACAGGCAGTCCAAACAAAATTGAAAACATCACCAGCTTGCAACTGTCTTGTGACGGCTGAAAAAGAGAAGAAACTACACAGAGCTTCGTCACTGGTGAGTTCAGAAGGCTGACTTTCTTTCTGTTTGTTTTGTCACTAGCTTTGCTCCAGCAGACTTTTAAGGCTAAGAGTTTGAAGTCACAACTGGGTGTCCATTTCTCTTCTACAGTATCTGTATTCTATGCCACGCAAAAATATTACTGAACAAAAGGGCACTGCGAAATGGCAGATTTTGGACTGCATAACTACCAGCAGGAAGTGGTTGAAAGGGCTCTTAAAGGAGAGAACATCATAATATGGTTACCGACGGGAGGTGGAAAGACTCGCGCTGCAGTGTATGTGGCCAAAAAACACCTGGAGACCACACCAAATGCTAAAGTGATCGTCCTCGTAAACAAGGTACCTAAAACAGAAAGAGGGGATTTAATTTTTAAGACAATAAAAACTATGATACACCTGCTGTGACTAAAGGTGACTAAATATAATGTTTTTGATGTGCTCTATAATTCAGGTTCATCTTGTTGACCAACACTACAACAAAGAGTTTGAGCCTCACCTGGGTTGTACCTTCATTATTAAGAAAGTCAGTGGAGAGAATAAGGAAAAGGACTTTTTTGGGTTAGTGGTGAAGCAGTCACAAGTAGTCATCTGCACAGCGCAGATCTTGTACAACGCTCTGATTAACAAAGAGGAAGCAAGACATGTCGAGCTCTCAGGTGAGTCAAAGTGAGCTTAAACATGTCTGATTATGCTGTTATGCTGAAATGAACTGACTTGAGGATTTTCTACAGATATTACTCTGCTGATAATTGATGAGTGCCACCATACTCAGAAGGAGGAAGCCTACAACAAAGTAATGAGACTCTATGTGGAGAAAAAGTTGAAGGGAGAAAAACCACTGCCACAGATCTTGGGCCTCACAGCATCTCCAGGAACAGGAGGCGCAAAGACCCTGGACAAGGCTGTGGAGCATGTACTGGAGGTCAGGGATTCATTTTTTATTTGAGCTTTTTATATAATTTATCTCTATTTAATTAGCTGGCTTTGCTTGAAAATGCTCCTCCTTTCAGATTTGTGCCAACTTGGACTCAGTCATAGTTTCAGCTAAAGAATATGCATCTGAACTGAAGGAAGTGGTGCCCAAACCCAGAAAAAGCTTCAAAATTGTAAAAGAAAGACTTAAAGTAAGCATATTTTTATACCTGTTTTTATTTCAATAAGACCATTTATTTGAAATACGAAAATTAAAATTTTCTTGTATTTATAAAAACAACACATTGTTGTTGTTGTTGTTGTTGTTGTAGTGACAGTAGCACTAGAAGCTGTTTTTCATTTGCTGTAATAAAAAAGAAATTGCCAGATATGGGATAAATATTTCGTATCCTTCTATAAAGTTTATGTTTTTCCCTTATTATCTTTGTTTCTATTCCCATTCCTAACATCACACAACAACAACACAAACAGAGCACTTGTTAACCTTGTTGATCTTATATGAAAATTGCAAGATAACTTTAAATTTGAATGTTTTTGTATGTATTCTTTACTTGCTCATTTAGAAAAAAATGATGGTAAAGTTTTCTAGTGCACATCTAAAGAAAAAAAAAGAAATAATCTATCAGATCTTCCAGTGTTTTAGTGACAGAGCTTTACCACTTTCCCTTTCTTTGTGAAATAATTCACTGTGCTGCTTGTAAACCTGTTTGTGTTTTTGACTGCTCACATGTTGCCAACAACATGCCTTTCCCATGAAAATGCTTTTACATTGGGAAACTCAGGTTTGGCTTAATGGCCTGTTTAACACATTTGCTTTACCATTGACGTTACAGTTAGTGAAACCAGTTAAGCTATCATGGGTATGCTGAACTTGCATTGTAGCAGAGACCCTTAGCTATCACACACATATTAAGTTTAGATATCTTAAACAAGTCATGGAAAAATACTAAACTAAGAAGCAAATGCACATTTTAATATATAATAAAAAATAACCCTGTAGTATCAGACTGTAAACATTTTTTTATATTTAATGTAATATTATGTTATTGGCTGAAGCAGTTGCTGTCCCAGAGGTATCATACAAATGCTGGCCTCAGGACAACAACCACTTGTCGAAAAACAGTATCTGCTAGTAAACACAAACACGTGTTTTTCTTTGAGGATCCGTTTCGTGATCATCTGATATCGATGATGAACATCATCCACAGTCGCATGAACCTTCCCCCAGACTTCAGACTTAAAGAGTGCGGAACACAAGAATATGAGGCAGATGTGGTGAATCTAGAGCACCAAGGTACAGACTTAGTTTTTAACCTTGCAACGTGATTTTGTTTTGAGCATATTTTTTCATAGAATTAATTAGAGTAAGTAAATCTTTAGATGAAACAATGCTTCTGCTTGCATCTGTTTCTTTGACCAGGCGTACAGGAGAAAAACAGGCTGCTTGCACAATGTGCGTTACACCTAAGGGAATATAATGATGCCCTCCTCATCAATGACACCTTACGGATGATTGATGCTTATCGCTCCTTAGAGGAGTATTACTCCAAAAAGAAAACCAATCCCATTGATGGGACAGACACCTTCCTGTTGGAACTTTTTGAAGGTGAGAGTCCTCATATTTTCATTATAATCCACATTTTCATGGTTTCAGCAAATATAACCATCACTTGCGTCACTATTTTGTGGCACACAGAGAATCAGGTGGAGCTAAAGAACCTAGCTATGGATTCTCGCTTTGATAACCCAAAGATGGATGAACTTCAGAGCACTCTGTTACAACAATTTGGGTCAGGTGTCCCATCAAGGGCAATCATCTTCAGTAAAACTCGTAAAAGCGCCCACTGCCTGAAAGACTGGGTCCTCAAAAACAGGGCATTGCAGGAAGTTGGCATCAAGGCAGACATCTTCATCGGCGCTGGTAATGGCAACACCTACATGACACAGGTATGATGATATACAGTCTTCGCCTATAAGCTTTGAGTCAGTCACATTCAGTAACATCTCTATGGACATTTCTGCATGTTTCCATGCTTTTATTTGCATATTTCTTACAGAATGGACAGGCAGAAACAATCAGGAATTTCCGTATGGGTTCTCTGAACCTCCTGATCTCCACCAGTGTGGGCGAAGAAGGTTTTGATATACCTGAATGCAACCTGGTGGTGCGCTACGGACTCCTTACTAATGAGATCGCCCAGCAGCAGGCCAGTGGACGTGCACGAGCAAAAGACAGTCAGTATGCAGTCGTAGCCCAAGCAGGCGGGCGTGAAGATCGCCGAGAGCGCATGAATGAATATCTGGAGGAGCTGACTGGACAAGCCATTGACCGTGTGCAAACTATGACCCCTCAAGACTTTTGCACAAAGGTGAGCGTATATACTCTACCAGTCCTTAATACATTTCACAGCCCCGTGGTATTAACACCACCTTCCATTCTTCCTTGTCTCCAGATTACTCAGCTTCAAGAGATGGTAGTCACTTGCACCAAAATTGAACAGAGGCGCCAAGCAGAGAAGAGGAGTCGTAACACTGCCTCCAGTATCCAGCTCTTGTGTCGAAACTGTTTTGCCCCTGTGGCTTCTGGCAGTGACATCAAGCTAGTTGAGAACATGTACGTCAACGTCAACCCTGACTTTAAGTGAGTTAAATATGTTCTGATCTAAGAGTTAACGCAAAATCATTTTGGGGACAAAGTAAAATATATTTTCTTTTGGTTTGTCCTCAGGAAACACTATACATTTGGAGAACAACTGACTCTAGAAAGAAGCTTTGAGGACTGGGAGCCTGGGTGTACAATCAGTTGTAAAATATGCAGCAAGGTACCCTCTTCAAATAAAAACAAAACACAATGTTACGTTCATGCTCGTGTTGGATTCTGAGTGTTGTTCTTGTGTAAATTCACAGAAATGGGGAAATGAAATAAAGTACAAGAAGTGTGCCATACTGCCAAATCTAGCCATTAAGAACTTTGTTCTGGAGAGCCCTGGTCAAGAGCGGCTCCCAGTGAAGAAGTGGAAGGATGTACCTTTCACTGTTGAGGAGTTCAACTTTCAACAGTACTGCCAGGAAAATTTCACTGACTTGCTCGATTAAGACATCAATAAGAGAGCATTTGTTTTGTACATAGAGTATTTCCTCATTCACATCTCAAGTCAAGTACAGAAGCAAAGAACATGAACCATCATGAGCATTTGACATGTCATTAAGAAAAGATTCATTTTACATGAATTTTTAGCTATTTTACAATTAGTTTAGATGTAATATTACCAATGTGTGTTTGAATTATGTAAGTGGGAGTACAGTGATACTCTGACATTTATATAAATACTTAGCTTAATGTTAAGAAATTGTCTACTAAGTCTAAATCCCTTTTTGTGTGTTTAATATGAATTAATGTTACATTAATTAATATCAAATAAAATCAGACATGTCTTTTGAAATGATTGATTTTGACTTTATTAGCCAGTAGGTGTCACTGTTGGATAGCCAATGTTCACAATCTGCAAAACGCTACAGTTCTCATCTGCCCTCATTACTGCTAACAAATGGTGTGACTAAAGCCAGGATTGAAGCTTTCCATGTGGATTTTCACACTAAAAAATTGGTCCTCTATGGCCCGGGGCTCTGATGTAATAGAAGTGAGTCTGAATACATAGATAAAGTAAAGATAAGGCTGAGAAAGAATGAATGTGTGACTCTACTCACAGTCAAACTTGTCAAAACCCTTGAGCAAGGCATTCATTCCCCAAATGTTTCAGTGAAGTTTCTCATTAGCGACTACATTGAGATGGTATAGTCTCCTGATGTATGTGTGGAGCATAGCAAAGCAAATATTGTGCACTCTTTTCAGTCAACTGATGTACAAGAAAAGATGCTTTTTATATCTATAAGTAAAAGCATTATATGAAAAGGTGGTACTTAAAAACACCGTCCTCAAAGACCGTCTGTTTACATATTTAAACTATAACCTGAATGCTGCCATGAAATGTTTTGACTGTTTCAGATCACCATGCTTCTTCTGCATCGCTAGATCAATATGTGCTTATGCATTTCAGCTTGGATCATTTAACATCAAATAAACAGGGGAAGTGATTTATTATACTTGCAAATTTTCATTTAAACATACAGAATTCAAAACATACATTTATTTGCATAATGTCTTTACCGGTTTTTCAGAACCCTCACATTTTGGCAGCACTCAGAATGCAGACCTAGACAGCTAGACTTGGAGTTTTGTTAAGCTCCTGTGTTTACATACACAAATCAAACTCCACATACATAAGCAGCACTTTGTGTTTTATATAGAACAGTTTGCAAAACAAACCCATAAACTGAAACTAAAGAGACTGGTGGGGAAACTATAAATTTAAAAGCTGGAAAACATATTGGACAGATTCATGTCCGATGTGACCCATAAATTATCTTTGTGTGTCTCTCCACAAGATTAGGTCAACCTCATGGTGTCACACGCGGCATAATCCTTTCAAATCTGGCAGCGAGCTGGAGTCTGTAGTGCTGCCATGGACATAATCACACTAAAAACAGGCTCTGTTCCGTCTCATTCCCGACTCCGATTCAGGCGGGCACAGAGGAGCCGTACAGTCAGTATATGATTTACTCTGATCAGGCTCTGGCTCTATAATCAGCACTGATTACTTCCTTTTACTTCCCAGCTCAACACCCCATGCATCTTAATTGCAATTAGGTGTCTTCTGAAATTAAAGCAAGTTGGAGTAGTTGAGCGATGAATGATTACATAGGTAGGTGTACATACACAGAGATTACATACACAAATGCAGTGTAGATTTGTTTGTACGATATAGGGAATCCTTTAAGACACACAATAGAATCATTAGTTTTTATGGCATGCACATCTGTAAGTACAAGCAAGACAGAACGTATCCTCGTGTTTTGAAAGCGGCACTGGGGACATTCTGTCTTTTGAGACATTGGAGACATGGAAACTCACAGTCTGCGTTGGAGCTGAACTGTAATGTGAATTTTAATTAGACAAGTTCACCAACAGAACATGCTTGTTTTCACATCAGCGTGGGTTTAGCCTTTTTCGAACAAGATTTAATTTTTCAACAATATTAAGAGTTGCAGTGATTTTGTCATGCATAATAATAATAATGATGGGCATTTATTATTTACATTTTGTGCGCACACTTCCCCCCTAGATCTATGTTTAATTATCCATGTAACTGTGTGAGCCAACGTTGTCCCCTTGTTTTGTTTTGTTTTCAAAATTCAAATAATGATTAATCTAGGAAAAAATGGTGGTACTAATAGATGAAAATTAAAGGATGGGGGCTCAGTGTTCACCCTCTTGGTGAGAAGGAAGAGATTTGTCTTACAGGCAGCCAGGTAATATGAATCTTGAGTGCCTCCTTCAATTTGACTGAGGATCAATTTGACCTAATTAGCAACTTGTAATGGTAGCTAGGTGACCTGGCCACCTCCGCTTATTAGCCAAGAAACTAACACAGCTGGCTGGATTCTTTTTAAACTACGAAGGACAGTCAACCATACTGAGGCTTCTGCAAACTGTGGTGCACTGCTCTGTTCCTTTCTTCTGATTCAGCTGCATGTTGTAAGTGTTTTTTAATTTAGCCTAATTACAAATTGGCATCTCTTTTTTTTCAACCACAAAATGAGCTTTTTTCATTTAATGCTTATCAGCCTGTTGGTATTACTTGCATTTCATTATGACATACTGACCTTGTTCTTTCCAGGCGCTGGCTTCTTAAGGTTGCTCTGAGTGTGGATGAATAGCTTCTCAGGGGAGGACAAACTTGTAGATGATCTGTAGCAATTGAGTACACATGTCTCATCTGGTTAAAGTTCAGCTTAATTTCTCAATTACTTTATTTTTCTGTGCAATAGCGAAATGTATTTTGAGGAGAATTATTATTATTATTATAAATTCTGCTATTCAGCAGTTGATTTTTAAGCCTCTGCTTCAATATGAATGGAATCTTTAAAGTGCATCAGTTGCTTGATGGGTCGGTTTTCTGCCTGCACATTAAATTCACAGCTTTTAGACTAGTGCCAAACTGGTCTAAACAACCAATACATTCATGATGTCAACGGTTCAACACAATAGTGTTTTTTTCCTGTGTAGCTGTCAGACATACTCACTCCAGGACTCTCACACAGGACACAGACAGGCACAAATATCTCCTAGGGTAAAGTGAAGCTGTCACCGACATGGGCTTTTCCTCTGGGGCCAGCCTACTTGTCAGGCAGCCACTCTTGCCACCTGAGAGGTTGCTGTGTTGCTTGTCGACCTTCTTGTAGAGGTGATAGGACTTCACTGTCCCTATTCTCATGGCAACATAACGGCTCGGGTTACCTTTACTGACAAGCTCGGCCTTGAGATTTTCAGTGTCTGTCTGTATTTTGTCTTATTTGTAGTTCAGGTCAGTGCATTGCAGTCCACTTTGCTGGATTCTTTTGATTTGGAGGGAGTGTGGGTGTTAAATTTTATGCACAACTACAATTTCGACGCATTCAATTTGTTTAACACCCAGATGCTTCTGTTTTTGTGGACATGAAAGCAATTATACTGTGCACAGAGTACATCTTTGTTGTTGCATTTCTTCTTTGATTGAGGATGTAGCTCTCTGAAGTGGACTAGTGTCCGTGCCAGAGCCACGACTTAACCAGCCTATTTCATGCTTTATTATGGAGCAGCTTAAAAGAGGTGCTTGTCTTTACTGTCTGCCTCTTTCTGCCTGAGCTTTTGTCTGCTCCTCGCTGTCTTGTTTCTTTCTTCTGCCTTCCTTGTGATAGAACTGCCTGCTTGATTACTAGAATCTCAAAGATGAACTCCCCATAAGTGCTTCATCAGGACCTTTGATGCCCCTAAACTCTGCAGATGGTTCAGCTGTTTTACTGGCAAAAAATAAACTCTTAAAAAGACAAAACAAGCACAGCTGCCTTTTGGTCCATAAAGCAGGATATCAAAGCAGCAGCAAAATTACTCGAGAGTTATGAAATGTTATATAATTACTGATTACACTGTATGTAGACCTAGTTGTGGTCAGATTTTTTATAAACACTCAACCTGGCCGCGAATGTCACGGTATAGTTTTGAGCTTTTAGAAGAAAAGAGAATATCTGTTTTGTATTTATAAACTTTAACATATATAATTAAATTAAATGCAATCTTCATCACAAAAACAATATAAAGCTATAAACTATATAAATACTTATAACATACAATCTGAAATTGCACACACCGTTTATGGCACGGAGCACATTCATGTGGATATTGTTATTGCAGCATTTAATGCTTCTACAGCTCCAGCATAAAAACCTTTTAACGAATTCTTTGAACTGTTTTTCCAGAGCGGAATGATTGTACTACACATATCTTTTAATGGGGACCACAAGTTTCCTATTCAATACTTGGTCAACATTATACGTATACTACTTTGTGGATTAGATCAAATTCATATTAAACACAAATTTGTGCACCGAATTCCTTTTCCCCCACTCATTAGTACTGTAAAACTATTCCTCGCTGGAAGAAGAACAGTTCACAGAAATCACTAAAAGCCCAAATTGCTGTGATATCCACTGAGTGTATGTAGACCTCTGACCACAACTGTATACTTGTAGATTTAGACTCAAATAAATATGTCGTTCTGTCCCTTTTTCTTTTGCCTCTGCTGCAGTTTATGTCTCACTAATCCTTGTTATTAATCCATGTTGAGTCGCTTTGATTCATTCAGACTAGTGAAGATTATTGCGGATTCGTATGAAAGCACACTGTGTTTTTTTTTTTTTTTTTTTTCTCTTTTGTTTTTTTTTTTTTTACTCATGTCTATGCTGATCATTGCAGGGTGATTGAGTGTGGTCCTGTTTAAATGTGTACAAAAATGTATTTCTTTGGGGGTGATGAAGGATGAAAGGGCTAATTGAATATTTTAATTTGAACGCCTTTAACTATAACAAAATATTGGTTCCATATTAAATGAGTCCAGTGGGAAAATGACTATTAGTTAATTGTTGAAATATTTAAAAGCAAAGAATCCTTCAGAGACTCACTTTTTACATTTTTAATATTGTCTTGGTTGAGCCCTGTGTTTGTGTAATATATGTTTCGATTTCCAGTGAGTCAGAGACATGTTTGCCCTCTAAAAAACAATATATTTTTCCACCATTTTTGAATCTTCATTAACTGAATCATTTGATGATAATCAAATAAATAACAAGGGGATATTCAGTTGTATAATAATAAATTATAATTGCTACCTAGAGCCTTACTTTCTATCATGTTATTAATTCATCTAGTAAAAAACAAGCAGCTTCTCAAATATGACTTTTCCCCCCTCGTCATGTAATCTGGTTTTGTCATTTTTGATTCAACGTCTTGTGCTTTCAGATTGATTGTTCTACAACAAATGGCAATTTGACAATAATTTATGGTATCGTATGGTATTCCAGTGGTTCATTAATTTCTAAGAAAATATTTAGAACATTGATCATCTAAATTGGCTGTTGCAGAAACAACCAATTTGCAGATGTTGTGTCTCAATGTAGTTTCTCAGTATTTCTAAATGTTTGTTTATTTCTTATTATATGAGGCCTAAATATGCACACAGACACATTATGTGCAGATGCGTAGAACTGAAAAAAACATTTATACAAACCAGTCTTTATTATGAAGATGCCTGGGCTCAGATAAGCAGCGAGAAAACAATGACAAAAAAGCAAAACCAACACAAAAAACTGCCTGAAAAGTCTTGCAGAAAACTATGCATGTGACAGAAAGAGGCAGAAAATGTACAATAATATAGAGAGATTCCAATTAAGGTAGAAAAAAGAGCTATATGAATACCTGCATAGAGTATAGAAAAGTCAGGGGTTGAATTAGTCAGGAGGAACGGCAGCATATGTCCTCAAGATGAAAAACGAACTGAAAGTGAAGTCATTCATCATCTGTAACCTTGCCAAGACACGGGACAAGCTCTGATGGGAATAATCTGATATGAACCGAATGAGACAACACAACATGCTTACAGGGATGGCTTATAAACACTTTTCAAGTCCCCAAGCAGTGCAATCAAAGCTACGGAAAAACCTTGTTTCTGTGTGCAAGTATAGCCACAGATAAGTATAGGGCTCATGTAGCATAAAAGGATTTCTACAGATTTACTCTGGCGAATTGAGGTATTGATCCCTTTCTTCCATCTGAGACAGTCAAGGGAGAGAGGATACTTCTGCAAATCTTAGACTGGTTTATTTGAATTGTTCTCGTTTCCAGAGTGACTTACTGTAACTGCAGGGTAAGATGCTAGAATTATTGAAGGGGCAGAAGCAGAAGATAAAGTGAGCAATGTAAGGAACTGTTCAGTTTTTAGTACTATAAAACTAAGATGCTGTCCAAAATCACATAGAAGTTATTTTAAAGAAACTTATTGCAAATGTTTAACACTAAATCTGAGACTTTTATCTTTGCAAACTGCTTTCTATGCAAGAAAAGAAAGGTGGTGGGTTTAGCATTGCTACTTGCATGACGGCAGTATGTAAATAATGGAATCAGTCGCAGACAAAATGTAACAGGCCTTTTGAATGAGCATCATTAATGACAGCATCATCATCATCACCACCAATAACAGCGACAACAAGAGCAAAATAATAAATGGAACCATTGATCATGCTCGGAGTGCTGCAGGTCATGGGCTGCAGCTTTGCTTAATAGAAGCACTACATTAACTGATAGCAAGTTTTGACAGATCCAATTAGAATGAGTTCCACACCTCTGCCCTGCCCTCAAAGTAACCCTGACACAAGCAGCTATACGGCAGCGTGGCATCCACGGTGCTACAGCTTGGCCACAGCCTCACTGGTCTCTAATATTCCTTATGGTTAACACAGGGAATTATTTAGGAACGATCCATATGATTAGCAGCATCATAAAAGCATTGATTGTTTTGCTTTTTCTTGGATTTGACTATCACAGTAATAACATACTATCCCCAGAGCATGAATGAATGTAGTACCACGCGTTTTCTACTATTGGAAAATAAATTTTCCATGCTGAATGCTTTTCATGCTGCCACCACACCCCAATTTCCCCACATCCCTCAAAATGTCTATTCCTGTCTTTGGTGAAGCCGCTTTTCTTTCTTCTGTCCACAAATGTCCAAATGATAGGTTTTGTGTCTAAGGAGAAGAGGGAGTCATGCTTCACAAGATGGAGCACAGCAAAACATCTGATTCCTGCCAAGGAGTGGAAACAAAGCAGGCTCATTTTTGCAAAGTCTATTCTTTTGTCCTCATCTAAGGCCTGTTTTCTTTGTGTACCCTTCACTCTGCCTTCAGCCGCTGTCCTCCCTCTCATTTATTTCAGTGAAACAACGCACTTGTCAATCTTTTCTCTTTCAATAGCTAATGGTCTAGCTATCCTTCCCTGCCCAACAGTCAAGCCAATTAATTCGATCAAGCTGTTGAAAGTCATTTTCAGTCACGGCGGGAAGGGGGGCACTGCCAGACTGACAGTGCTGACTCAATATACCCATTGTTATGAGAAGAGCAACACTGAGTAAACCGAGGTAAATTTGCCTGAATGGATTCTGAAGTCATTTTATATATGTACTGTTCAATTATGGGTTTTTTTTGTGCATTATTTCACTGTTATTTCCAGTCGTACAATACAATAGAATACAATACCATAATGTGTGTACATGCATGTGTACTTTTGCACTCACATCCGGAGTATAACATGTGGTTAGGCTGTGGCATGAATCATGTCTTGTCAGAGGGAATACATATGAGACCATGAAAAACGATACTTTCAGCTTGTATGGCCTTGACATTGATGTAAAGGCATATTGTCTGTTTTCACATATCATATCTCGCCTCTATTCCTTATACTTTTTAAAAAAAAAAATAGTAATGGATCGTGGCCTCTGGAAATGATTTCCACTCTTCAGCTGTCTAAACAGTTTTTATTTGACTTTCTTAAAAAGAAGCCTCGGAGAAAAACGGAACCTTGGTTGCAAGTGGATTGAAAGATGATGAGTTGTTCAAATGCTATTGAATAGGACTTGTGAGTGAATTTTTTTCTTTTTTTGCTGATGTGAGCTATAAAACCCGTCATGCAGGCCTTTGATGTAGCTCTCCATTGTCTTGCAGAGCTGCAGGAAATTGAAAACGAAGATCAGGAGAGTGTTAGTGAAGGGGAGAAGAGGAGGAGGACGGGACTGACGTGCAGCCCGTCAGGGTTTTCTGGGACACAGCACACGGAAATGAACTAGCCTTGCATGACCCTACTCTCAAAGTGTGAGGATGTGCGGGGCAGAAAAGCAAGAACATTTGTTTTAGAGAACACGAGAGATCAAATAAGTGATTATATTTATTCAGTAAAACACTCAGGGCACAAATCCAGTTTAATATTTCTGTGACATCCTCTCCATCCCACGCATCCTCTCACTACTGCATCCAAAGCTCTATTTTAATTCAGGGAAAACACTAAACCTTTGAGAACTACTGCACTTGCTCAGCCTTAAAAGAGCATTTGTCCCTTGAGTGTTAAGAGTAAAATTTTAATGGAACCAAGATTTGATTTGCAACTTTTTGCGGCTTGGAGGAGAGAGAGGGGTTTCTTTTCACTGCTTGTCATTTTCTTCACTGTAAGTGCTTTCTCTATGTCTGTCAATGAAAAGTGCTGATAAATTATAATGACAGTATGAAGGCTGTTCAGGTTGGGAAGTACAAAATGATTTTAGGCAAGGTTTAAAAGTCCATTTCTTTTCTTTTGTGAGTTCTGGAAAGTTATATTAGCATGTTCTTTCAACACTGCCGTTGCACGTTTGTGATTATATCAGAATATTTAATCCCATTTTGAGGATTTAATTAGTAAAGTTTGTCAATAGAATTTCTCATGTAAAGTGCTGTTGAATGCATGAACAATGAAAATGTGCAAAAACAAAACAGCAGTTCAAAGTTGAGTGGAAGAAGCATGAGGCAGATATGCAATAGATAAACGCTCGGCTGTCACTTCCGCTCACCAGCCCTCCTCAACTGTCACTGCAACATAAAGAGTCACAATCAATCAGGTGTCCCTAGCACACCTGTTCACTCCGCCTCCACGCCGCCCCGGGAGCTCAGTGTGCCACGCCTCCTCTGCAGCGGGCCAGAGACCACACCTACGCCACAACAGGTAATGCAAATGAGGGGGGGAGGCTAAGAAATACAGGAAGTAGTAACAAGACAGGTGATGAAAAACCACAAGAAAGAAACATGAAAAAAAAATAAAAACACAAAAACTGACACTAAACCTGATGACACAGATAGAAAAACGGTTGTTGTTTCAGATTGTTTAAATATAGAACAAGGGGTAAATGCCTACAGAAGACAATGGAAACACTCTGTTATATCAAAATGACTGGCAATAAAGGAGGACCGTTATTTTCCCCCCCTCACTATTCTATTCAGGTATTGGAGAAGGAGGTGGGAAGTGAGATGTGGAACGTGGAACGTGGCAGGTCAGACCTGGGAAAGTGGGTTTGCTCTGGCGGGAAATGGCTATTTACGTAGCTGAAAATGGAGTGGGCCTTTCTGACATTTTCATAGCCCTGCAGGCATGAGTAACCTTCAGTGCAAAACAGAACGATTAGAGAAAAGGGAGGGGGAGATGGAGAGGGAGACGCAGAGTGTGAGGTGGGGCAGAAATCAGGGGAACCGATTGCATGGGAGAGTTAAAAAATGATTGGAAACTGAGTTTGGTAGAACGGTGCAGGCAAGGGAAATAAACATGGACAGAAAGTATTTGGAGGTCATGGAAAAGTGTGAAAGGAGAGCACAAATATTGACAAGTAGAAAATAAAGAGGATGCTGGAGCGTAATACAACACAAGGTCAACACAATGCATCAGTGTGTTGTATAGACTTTATTCTTGTAGTTGTAACAGCTTTACACCCTGTTGTGCCATTTAAACATCACTGTCAGATAAGTGACTGATGTCATATGGTAGCATTTTAGTTTTTAAAGACATCAAACATAAAGGACCACATTTACTAAGAAGAGCAAATTAGCTTTGTGCACAAGTGCAGCACAAATGGGTCAGAATCAATCAGATCTAATCTACTAGCAAAAATAATATCCTAGAAATGTAGATTTGATTTCTCTCTGGGCACAGCATGGCAATTCTAATAGCTGGAGAATAAAAGGAGAATTGATGTGTTGTCATATCAAAGCAAACTCTTCTGTCAGAAATCAATGTTGACTGTAAGATACCTCAGAGGTTGAGGAAGCCATTCTCTGGATGAACCTGAAATCTGACCTGCAGAATGTGTAAAAGAACCCAAAATAATGTTTGCCATCAGATCCTGATTGAATGTCACTGACTTTACTAACCGCAGCTATCACAACCATATTAGAGGAAAAAATTGTTTTTTTAGTATTAAATAATTATTTTTCAGTAAATAGCCTACGACAAACCTCGGTAAATGTGTTTGCAAGATTTATTTAAATGCTCTTCTTTCCATTTATCAATGCCTTGCTTTAATAAATGGCAGCAAATATATTTTTAATGAAAAAAGAAGGTGTTTTAGCCTACTGTTAAGTCTATCCCAAAGTCTTTGTTTCTCTGCTACTGTCTGCAATTATGTGCAATCATGGGTGCAGTCTCCTATGCATATTTCATTGTGACAAACTCAAAAAGAAAAACTCTATCACGCTGACTAGACAAGCAGTTAAGAACATGGATGGATGGAAGAGTAAGTCATATTTTAAGGTTTCTTTTTCTCTTTATCTAGCTATGTACCTGTACATGTTCCTCAAGCAGCAACATCAGATGATCTGCCAAGGTGCTTGCCTACTACTGAGAGTATCATGGTCAACCGTGTGGTAGAGCTGAAATGGGCAAAGTTTTCTTTGGCCTGTTCATGGCTTAGCTTAAGTGAGATTGTCTGTGGATTACTAGGTGGGTCTAATGTACTTAAACTAAATTTAAAACTGAAATGTTGACCTGATGATTGTATTAGATTCATCTTTGGACCCAAATGTTCAAACTGAATTGCAGGGCATTCTATCCAACATCTTTAATTAGACTTTTAGGTGCTAGTGGAAATGTCACTTGATAATCACTGTGATTTAGATGAATCTAATCTGAACAAAAATCTAACAAGAAATAAAAATCTGGAAAACAGGAGTTCTTGCCTATCTGCTAGACTACTGCACAGAAGGCTACCTTTCTGTTTATATCTGCAGTTTCTACTGGGTTGGACGTAGATGACTGTGGGAAAGGGAAAACAAGCCCACACCAATACACAGATATAAAAAAAGGGAGTTAAACCATACACCAAATGAAACAAGGCCTCAGAGAAACATTTTTAGAAGGTTCAGGAGAAACTGGGGGAGAAAATAATTTCCATGTGGCTGTGTAGCCAAATGAGGACTGATTATATCAGTAGGTGCTCCTGATAGACCCTGATTATGAGCAACCTCATTTCCTACAAATGACTCCATTGCAGAGAAGCGCAGAGTGCTAGAATATATTATTTTTCTTTAATGCACTGTCTTTCTTTCAGAGAATAACAATGTCACCATAATGAGAAATTTGCCAATGACACAAATGCACTCAGCTTATCTATGCATTTTCTTTCTCTATAGATCTGTCACACTGTAATTAAGTGACGGTGCAGGTTCATGAGCTATGACTGTTTCATTACTTTTGAATAGACACAATGTCATAATATGGATGAGAATCCATATCAGGGCAGAATCAATACATCCTCTATTACTTGAATCTTTATTAGTTTTATTAGAACACTAGCTGCATATTTATCGTTCAATATGCGCCAAAGGTTATATAGAAATTAGAAATATTTTAGCATGATGATAAAGTAGTAATTCCTTTGCTTCTTTTTTTAGACAGCACTTTGGTTTATTCAAGGCTCTACCCACTGGTCAAAATAACACCATTAAGTATTACTTAAACAGAAATAGGTGTTCTAGTTAGACATAATTCTAACAAAAAGAATATGAATTTATGGTATATTGTTCCATAGGGAAAGGCAACCTTCTCAATTTTGTCCCCCACAATGTCTCTTAGAAGAAGAGGTGTGAAGATAGTTCCTGTGTGTCATTCAGACAGTTAAGCCTGCTGAGAATAGCTAGCCAATCATCTATGATGCAAGTTCAAGTATTGAAATAAATAAATAAAAACTTAGGTTTCTCTATGGTTAAATCATTTTCTAGCTTTTAATGCAGGGTCATTGCTTACATCCTGACCAGAGATTCTTTGCAGCATTTAAAGTATTATTCTCAGCCGACTTTGCACGAAAAATATATATACATGTGTTGGGTAAATGTTTTGGTATATTGACAGTGGATCAACCCTGTGACAGACTGCTCTGTCTAAAAAGCATGAGGATATGCATTCCAACTTATTAATATGTATAGCTCTTGTGCTTGCATCCTCCCAGTGGAATTAAAAATGTGATAGTGTATAATGGTCGAGAGCCAGGAGGTTCTTTTCCTCACTGGGAAAAATGCCATGAAAGTCACAAGCAGCTCTCAGAGGTTAATTGTTGCACTATAAATCACAGAAGACAGTTTGGCTTTGTGTGCTGTCGCTGCATTTGTGGGTTATGACAAAGGACTGCTGCACCAGGTTGAGTTTGTCCTTTAATACCAATATTAGTATACCTTTGATTTGCCACGTGTCAAGGGACTCATTAATGAAAATGTTTGTAGATTTATACTTGAACTTAGTCTTAAGATCTTTCCCAACAATGCTTGAATTCAATTCATAAAAGGTGCTGAAAAAACAAAACCAGTAGGGAAATCACTTTGAAAAATATCATTTTCACATCAGTCTCACATTGTATAAATAATTATGTTGTTTTCTATTTTCTAATACTTGGGTACAAACTTCATTTTCAGTTTCACAAAAGATACCCTCAGGTTAATAAAACACACACACACACACACACACACACACACACACACACACACACACACACACACACACACAATGATTTTAAAAAATGTTGGAATCACATGAATCACAAAGAGATCCTGGTGTTTAAATCTTACCAATTCACTAAGTCTGTGTTCTAATTAATCTCAAAAGACTTAATGAAGGACTCTTTGTGTTAGCCCTCTGATGAACTGGCAGCCTGTGTGGGGTGTACCCTTTCTCTCAGCCAGTGTCAGCTGGGAAAGACTTCAACCCTTCACAAAGCCAGTTCACCTTCCAAAACTTTGAACAGTTTAAGAAAACAGCTTGTTACAAATTAATTTTGACATTTCAAGAATCCCTTTGTATCGTGAAAATACCTTCATTAAGACAAACCATTTTTCATAAGAAGAAAAAGGGCAAACTGAAACTACTGGTAGGCAATAACACTTATTGTCTTGCAATTATTCCCAAAAGGAGGCGTGTTTCCTCAAGTGTCAGTAAAGTATGCTGTTCTTTGATAAACCTTTACCAAGAAATGTCCATTTCAAGTCCTAAAAGTTTGTCTAAAACACCTTGTGATGCAGCTTTGATCTAGAAAATTATTAGCTGAAGACACCCTTGTGTTAGCAGTCCGTCTGTGCAAAGTTGTGTTGGTAGTAAAATGTCCTGTACACAATTTGCACTTTACCGTTGTGCTCATGTACTTTTATGCAACAAAATTAAAAGTAATGTTCATATCAGCTGATTGTAGCTGCTAATGTGCAGGAATAAATAAACATATTTTGTAATGGGTTTTTTTTTTCAGTGCAGACAACTGAAGAAGCTTTGTAACAACACAACTGCAGCTATAATTTAATTACACCATTACATTACTGAGTTATTACATGATTACAATATCCCAACTCTGTATCTGTCAGGAACATTTTCCATTTTTATTATTTTGCTCTTCTCCCTCAGTGGTTTTTCATTTGAGTAACTGTCACTCACATATGAATCTTTCCCACTGCAGGCATCAAGAAAATTGATTGATCTTAGATGGACAACCAAAAACTGACTGAGTGTCAGACACGTCACTGTCTGAAATATAGATTAAGCAATTTCTCTTCCAGGAATTCGATAAACGTCTATGGTAACTGTAACACTTTTTACTGTTTTACCTGCAGTCTTTCATTCTTTCTTCAGACTTGTTCTAACTGTTTATTTCCCCCATTTGTGCCTTAATAGACAGCCAGCATAATTAGCTTCATCTCACTGGACCCTTTTAATGAAAACCATGGCCAAGGGCAAGCAACCATGAGCGGGGCAGTGGCAAGCCCCTACTGAATGAAAGTAAACTATTACTCATATTGTGGTTGTTTATGAGATTTTAAGTGCTCATAAATTTAATATATACAGAGAAACACCTAATGGGCAGCTTATATCTCAAAGAGCTCAGTATGAGTGCAATCCTGAAATTGGGTATATTAAAGTGGCAATTTAAACAAAAACATAAAAACAAAGCAAAGCACCTTACTGCAGAGTTTGCAAGTAAGTGGGGGAAAAATAAGGACATTTCTTTCACTCTTGAAATGGAAAGACAACACACCATCTTTTCACACATACAACAAAAAAGCAGCTTCTTTTACTTTTGTCAGAGGGAGACATGTCAAGGAAGGTGGGCACAAATAAGTGTGAAAAGGAAATGTTGAATCTAATTGAAGCCATTTAAGAGTCAGCCCTGTTTTAACCTAACATTTCTTCATCCCACTTTTTTTCTTCTTCTTTATACATGCCACTTTGGCTACACTCTGCTAAAGTTAATCAACTGCCTGAAGGGACATCACTTTTCCTCCTGCCTACCTTTTTGTTTCATTCGCTTGCTCCTCCACTCGCTCTTGCACTTGTTCCATTTCTTCCATTTTAAGATGGGTTTTAAAGTTCACGTTGAATGGACGCAGCTTGCCACTTTGGTTGCTGTGGAAACCAGGTTGACGCATGGACAGATTGTTGAGAACAGTGTGAGTGGGAGTTTGAGAGGCTATAGAGGCCTGTCAAGATTTATGGATTGTAGGCTACTGCAGAATTGGACTGACCTCGTAGCAATTATCCACAGATGAGTATACAGTATCTTTATGTTCATATATATAAAACATGATGATGCTTTGTCCACTGGTGTGGAGACAGTGTCTATTTTAGAGTAGCTTTTCCAACCTAAAAAAAAACTGATGCCAAAACCAAATGATAGCTAGTTTTCAAGGGCATGACATCATGGTGTTTGGTTTTTAGGTATATCTGTTGAGTTTTGGTTCCTGTTGTTTCACTCTCTCACGTTTCTTGATGTCCACATTTGTGACTCCTGTGTTTCCTTTACTTTTGCTGCAACTGCTTTATCCACGTGTGCTTTGTGTCTCCATGATATTTACTTCCTGTGTTGTTTCAAACCAACTAACTTTAACCATTTAAATTATATGAACATGAATGAATGAATGAATATTAATTTGCATAAATGAGTTTGAATTTGTATCATATTTGATACATCTACCAATATTTTTGCTATTTATTGCTTAAAAAGAATTTTGTACAATCAATTTAGGTGTTTTTGAGGATTCACACTAATGATGATGATGTAGAAGTCTCAAAAACTCAGAAAAACTCCATCCATCTATCCATCCATCAATCTTCTTCCGCTTATCCGAGGCCGGGTCGCGGGGCAGCAGCCCGAGCAGAGAAGCCCAGACCTTCTTCTCCCCAGCCACCTCCTCCAGCTTGTCTGGGAAAACACCAAGGCATTCCCAGGCCACCCGAGAGATATAATCTCTCTACCATGTCCTAGGTCTGCCCCGGGGCCTCCTCCCAGTGGGACATCCCCAGAACACCTTACCCATGAGGCGCCCAGGAGGCATCCTCGTCAGATGGCCGAACCACCTCAACCGGCTCCTTTCGATGTGAAGGAGCAGCGGCTCTACTCTGAGCCCCTCCCGGATGGCTGAACTTCTCACCCTATCTCTAAGGGAGAGGTCAGCCACCCTTCGGAGGAAGCCCATTTCCACCACTTGTATCAACAATCTTGTTCTTTTGGTCACTACCCACAGCTCGTGACCACAGGTGAGGGTAGGAACTCAGAAAATCCGAAAACCTCTATTTATCAAATTTGATATACTAGGCATTATGGGGGTAAGTGGAATTGGGTTATAGGGCCTTCCAGCAGTGAGTTCACACCCCTGCAGGCTTACTACATTCCAGAAATGTTCAGCACCTATTTTGTGTCAGATATGGAGCAAACTCCAGACCCTCACAGATTTGAGCAAAGTGTGAATATATCAGGACTGTCAACAATAAACAAAATGAAACTTCCATATCTTGAATTGTGTATTGCAACAGATTTGTTATTTGTATTATTGCAATTTCCAATAATGAACAAAACAGATTCAAAACTCATAATAGGAGCATTTGGGAAACGCTGTAATTGCCTGAATTAATTGCAAATGATTAGGCACACTTTTCAGTAAGTGCTGGGCACGATTTTAATGCATCCATCTGTATACATCACTGCTAATTGGAAGTTCTCTGCAAGAGAAAGGTGAGGGCATCCCGAAGATTCCACATAGAGTCACATTCATCACAGAGTCGGGGGGTGGGGTTCAGCTACCTTTTTATTTACCTGCTTTTTGTTTATTTTCCCCATGCTGTAAGTTCATTAAATGTGTTTTTTGCTAAGTGTTTGCGAGACTCAGTTTGGATCCTCTGTCGAACTACATGTAATCTCCGATATCAAAATACACTAAGACTAGCTTTACAATGGCAGCAGTTCTAAGAAACACTGATGAGACAAAAGTTATTCAACAAGGACTGTTGTCCTTTTGTTGGTTTCATATTCTGTGTAAGTATTAAATCAGATGTACATCTTAAATGATATAATTTATATTGCAACATGGGAAGTTAAATGAACTGTCAAACATATTTAGTTTTTTCTCAGAATTAGATGACATTGATACTGCTCTCATTTTATGAATACAGAGAGGAGCACATACTGGAATGAGGGAATCAGCCCAATCCAAATATATAGCCCAGTGGTTAGTGCTGCTGCCTCACAGCAAGAAGTCCCTGAGTTTAAATTCACCATCCATCTGGGGTTTTTCCATGTGGAGTTTGCATGTTGTGACTGTGTGGTTTATCTTTGGGTACTCTGGCTTCCTTCCACAATTCAAAGACATGCACTTAGCAGTGTTAGGTTAATTGGTGATTCTAAATTGCCCCAAGGTGTGAGTGTGATTGGTAGTCTATCTGAGCCTGGTGACCTGTTAAGAATGTACCCCTCTTTTTGTCCCACAGCAGCTGGATAGGCTTTAGCATCCCAAGACCCTGAATTGGGCAAGCAGAAGAGAATGCATGGATAGCTGGATATGCTACAGTATTAAAACTACCACCCTAATACTGTGTGATTATATCCCTGCCATCATACAAAACAAAACAGCTCTGGTATAGCAATGTAATTCACTCACTCTATAAAATATTGAAAAGTATTCCTGGGTGTCAGATGTGCTCCAAGACATTAGCAGCAGTTTACAGTTCCTGTAAGTTGTGAGGTCTGACCTTTGATCTTTGATGTTTAATTCAAGTGAGATATTACAACAGTGTGAACATCAACACCTTGAACGTGTTTGTTTGATCTGGTTCATTGTGCATAATGCTCCTGAAAGACTGCAGCAATGTTTGTCAGAGGTAGGTGTCAAAGTAGCATCTACACAAATGCCAGTATCCAAAGTTCCCTTCTGAACGCTACACAGAGCATCACACTACCTTTGCTGACGTTTCATCTTACCATAGTTCATCCTGCAGGGATCTCTTTACTAGATAAACATTGCACATGCACCAGGGTGTCTTGAAATAAACTGCAATTCCTTAAACCAAACTACATTCAGTGGCCTATTGTAGCTGCTCATGGGCTGAGGCAGGAGGCTGCAGTGTATTTGTCTTCTGACATCTTTCTACTGCTGTCAGCCTTCAGGCTCTGGGCAGTTTGTGCTACAGAGCTTCGAGAACAGACTTTCTGCCTAACATGCTATATCATCTGGGTACCACTCTAAGAAATAATCAGATTTATTCACTTGTTTCAGTGGTTTTAATGTTTGACCATCTTGTAATTTTTGTGTGTTCATACGAAACAAAACTAAACAAGAAAAATATGTAAATAGGAAAAAATAAACAATGGGGATGGTTTTTGTCTATTCCAGTCTAAGTGTGTCCATTGATTGCTTAGTAACTGCTTTTGGCCTTTTGTATAAAATTTTATTCCTGTTCTTTATTGATTGATTTATTTGAATAATTGAATTTGCATAAACTGAACAAGATAATATTTTAACCTCCTAAGATCCGAACTCTTCCACAGCATGCATTTTTAATTTCTCTTTGATATTTGGGCATATTGGGGCCTGATGAATGTAAAAACAAAGAATTACCAGATTTTGTTTTTTTACCTTATTTTTGTTTTTAAGAAAAATAAGAGCCACATATTAGGATATTCATTTTAAAATTTTGAAAGAACAGTAGCAGTATAATGTCCTTGTAAGTGGATATCAGGCCCTTGTAGAGCAAAACTGAGGATTTTGGTCTAAATAACCCAAAATGTGATGTCCACATATGTGGACGCCAGGTCCTAGAAGGTTAAATATGTTGCTAAATCCATTTAAACTTTGCCTTTCTGCTGCCCCTTCTTTTGCTGCATGCTAAGCAAAGGTCTGTGACTTAGTAGAACCAAGCATACCTATGTGAGTGCTTCTTACATAGTTTTCCTTTAACTCAGAGGCCCCTGTCCCATGAAGACCACTGGACAAAGGTCACAGTGTTTACCCATATCTTTAAAAAACACTGTAAGCTGCCCGTAATCATCATCGCTGTCAGCACTGAAAGGGCAAGTTGCACCATTAGTGAAGCCTGGGACCTTATGTGAGGCAGGTGCACACTGATTTAATGGGGTTGAGAGTTTGGATGGGGACCTTGTCAGATATTTTTTAGGTACATGAATTTGGCTTACATCTTGTCGTTTAGACATTACTACCAACTCTGTGTGCAGGCATACAAGCGTAGCACTGCACCTTTGCAGGTGGGGGTTCTGTGGGTAAGTTTCATTCCCCAGAAGCTTAACACCATTGTACAAATGACAAAAATCTGCACTGGCAGACTAAACACTGATGGCATCTTAGTCAGCGGCAGTAATGGCTGTTGTCAGTGTGGGGAGGTGGTGTTGTGTTTCATTCTCTGTGGTCCTCGTGTTCTTGAATGTAGGTTATTTTTATGGTCACTGCTTGTGCCAGAACATTTGCATGAAGAAGGACATGTCTAATGCTCATAAACAGGAGAGCCAAGAGTATCCATCACCTCCTTGGTGACAACCTGCTCATTGCATTTTTATCAGTTGGAGTCATGCTACTGTAAAGAGGCCCTGCTCAGTATAATCAGGCCAATTGCTTTTCTGTTAGTCGAGTCAGATTGTAATCAGTATGCGAGCCAACAGAGAAATAGAATTAAATAGAACAAATGAACTACATAAATACCTAAAACTGGATTTTTAAGGCATATCCTGAGCAAACTTGGCATTCTGAAATGTTTTTCTTGGACAATGAGAACAAGGCTGTCATTCTGGGATGTTTATTGTTCCTGCTGTAGCTATTTTTGGAGTCTGGGAAACCTTCAAATATCCTAACATAAACGCGTCATCATAACATGGCTGCTATGACAAATTTGACCAGCAATATTTTAAAGCAAACCATCGTGCTGCAGTAAGTCAAAGGTCATGCTACCAATAAATAAGCTACCTGTTTGGTGCAACCACATAAATGTCAATTAAGGAATCTTAATATTGTATTTGATGTAAGTCTGTTAGGAAAAATAAGTTGTATGGGAGAGTGTACGAAGAAAAAATATATACATACAAGTCTTATTTGGGAAAATAAAAGAACGGGAGTGTCGTGAAATACATTTATATGTAAAGAAATGGTACTGATCCTGTTATCTGGGGTCCCAAAAACAAAGAACAGTTTGCATAGACGTGTTGATGAGTTCCTGGAGGTAAAACAGCTGGTCAGTGTAGGAACTGTCAAGACACCCATAAAAAGAGCAAAGACATCTGGTCATGTGTTTCAAAATAAGACAAAGTTGTTTGTCATTTTTTTTTAGATCTTAAGTAAAGAGGGTTTTCTCATAATGCAGTTTAAACTGAGGCCGAAAGTTAAATAAAAATGTTTTTTTTCGCATCTGAAAGCAAATTTCTACCTCGCGGGCCTGGCAGTCTATCACGACTCTTTAGTGCTACTGGTATGCCATTATTGTGAAAAGCCACTTCCTTCCAAAGCTTGTCGCACCGTGTTAAACTTTACAAAACCGCTGCACTGGACAGGTTTGCTTTTTTGCCGTGGCTGCCAGTCTCAAGCCATCTGTTTCTGCCGTTGCCGGGCACCGACGAGCACCGGGAAACTCGGAAACGAAACGGGACCGGTAAGGCAAAGCGTCTTCGTTTCTGAGTGTAGACATGTGAAGAAGACTGCCGAGTGCAAAAAGTTTTCACGGGACTGAACTGACTTAATGATGCGGGATTTTCAGGTGCGTGGATGCGCCGGTTTCAGACAGAGTGGAGTAAAGGGCTCATTTAGTGCATGTAAAGTTTTATTTTCTCAGTCGCTGGAGGATTAGGAGGGTTTGGCGAAAGACTGTGAATTTTTGAGGTTATGCGTAATTGCGCATCAGCAGCAGCCGCCGAATAATCCTCTTTCTTATCACTTGTTTCGCATGGAAAATGCATTTAACTGATTTGTTCTCTGAAAATAATATTAGCAAACTAATCTCCCGAATAGGCTTAATAAAATGAAAAAAGAGATTGAGACATAATTTAAAAACTAACGAAAGAGAAGGTATCTAAAAGATATATGTAAGATTCATTTGTTGGTATACATTCAACTGTGGGTCATGCACCCCTCACCCCTTTATATGACTTAACAAGATACCCTTTGTCAGTAAAAACATGAAGTTATTCTAGTGCACTTTTGCCTTCACGTTACATACAGAGGCTTCACGCACTGCAAGCTTTCTAATACTTCATACTTAAATACCTAATTAAATTACATTTGCAATCAAATAAGACTTATCGCCCTTGATAGTGTTGAGGAGACTCCTTTAGTTTTAGCTTTACGTGTTCAGCTTGTCTTATTGCTATGTAACCTGTGCAAAAGGCACATATTACATCGTACTACACTCTCCAGAATTATTTGCTTATGAAGTAGGTAAAACTGGCTTTGCATGCAATCTCTTGTGACACATGGGACCTATTTTTACTATTCGATTAACCGCAATTCTGTCACATATGGTCTAGTGGGAGCAGTAATAACAGACGTTTGCTCATGGAGGATTTCTGGACTTTTAAAGATTTATTTTTTATCAGTGCTTTTATGAACTATCAAAAACAGGGGTACTATGGGAGGAGGACATGTTTGTTGGCATATTGTTGGAATCATCTCCAGCTTTCTTTAGCAAGTGGTTTCTGACTCTCCTTTGGCACTTTTGATGGATTTTCAGTGAAATGCCTCTTTTGTTGTATTCTTACTGCCCAGTAGTTGCTGCAATGAATAAATAAAGTGAAATATCACAAAGCCGATTTTGGAGTGCTTCACAAAGTGCAGCGGATCTATACGGAGGTTATTTATGGTGAGAACCTCTGAGAGAAGGCTTCTCCTGCTGAATTACTCTGATGATGAATGTTGTAATTTGTCTTGCCACCTCTTTTTCTTTTGTAGGAGAAAGTCTGACATTGTACAGCTTGTGCCAAGACTAGTCAACAACAGGAGATAGTGTGTAACGATACATTTGCCATGAGGCCATAAGCCATTTATTACAGTACAGGCTTTCAGCAATACAGTACAGTAATGGCAGTGTTTGTGGACATGTGTGCAAAGTGCAAGTTCCATCTGGAAAAGGCATTGCCAGTAGTTGCCTTTTACCTAAACGATACTGTTAGGTCAAGCTACATTTTTATGATGAAGAGATGAATTCTAAAGAAAAAAGAAAAAACTCACTTTGTTTGATTTCTAATTAACAGGATAGCAATTCAAACAAATAGTTTTTCCCGTCCTTCAGAGTAAAGTTCTGGAGTCTTGCTCTTTTACCTCATATGTGCACACCATGAAGTTGGATAAATATGGACATGTAAACAACAATTTTTATATTATACATATACATCCCATGTTTCAAAAACAGTTAATTTCCGTGGCTTTTCTGAGTGCAGTGCAGTCATGAATTGCATTACTTGACAGGGATTTTTGTGTTTTTGAGCATGCAGTGATGTCTGCTACAGTGTTATGTATTATCTATAATACACTGGCTGAGGTCACAGCCATTTAGTATCAGTTTTTAATGTTTTTTCTACATTCTCTGTATATTTGTTTTAATCTTGTTATGAAGATGATGAAATTCCCAAATCCTTTGCCATTTTTACATTGAGAAAATAAATTCTTTAAATTGCTGAACAATTTGCTCACAAAGTTGTTAAACCATGTTTACTTCTGAAGACTCAGCCTTATTGCGGTGTTTTTTTTTTCTACACAGTCTGTTATTTATTAATCCAATTAACCTTGCAGCCCATCAGGTGTTTTCTTTTATCATTACACAACTTTCTAAGTTTTCCTGTTCCCTCAGTTTTGAAGTATGTTTATGAAACTTAATTCCAAACCACATTACATTTTACTTAATGTTGCCACCTGCAATTGTTTACTTGCTTCCTTAGCATATAAATGATCTGTAGAAAGAGAACTTGTAAGTAAAGTGTGCCTCGCACTACTTCAAACCTCCTTAAGAATTGTTGATCTAAGCTAATTTTTCACCCCCTTTTGCTCACAGAACCCCTTCATTCTTTGTTCAATAGATCCAGCAAGGTGCTGGAATCATTCCTCAGAGATTTTGAATCACATTGATATGATAACATCATGCAGTTGCTGAAGATTTGTTGTCTGCACATCCGTGATGTGAATCTTCTATTTCACCATATTGCATCGATGCTCTGTTGGATTGATATCTGGTGAATGGAAAGACATTTTGACTACAGGAAACTCAAGAAACCAGCCTGAAATAATCTGAGTTTTGGGACACAGTGTTTTTTCCTGCTGGACACAGTCACCAGAGGTTGGATACTCTGTGGTCATAAAGGGATGGACATTGTCTGCAGCTTGCACTTAGGCATTTTAAGGTGGCATTTAAATGATGCTCAGGCCCAAAATGTCCCAACAAAATATCCCTCACGCCATTACACCACACAGCAAATCCAGCATGTCCAAATTAACACTGTCAGATTTGATTTCAACACTATTAAAGTGTCTATATGGGTCCACACCAGAGAGTGTTAATTTAACTCTTTTTGGAGAGTTGGTACGTTAACTCTGATTTAGTGTTAAACACCAAATCTGTCTGGAGTTGATAATTTAACACTTGGTGTTAAGAGTTTATATATTAACTCTCAAAGAGTATTTTAGTTTAACTACGTAAGAGTTATCTTCTAATTCATTCTAAAAAGCGGGAATTTTACTGTTCTGAACTTCTAGAAATTTCTTTTGGAAATAAACATTTACTAAAAAGATGCAATGGTTTTTGAAAAACATTTATTCTGAACTGTGCACCACAATTTCAAAACATTTTCTGAAAGATGTAACAGTATACATGTTCTCACTTTCATTAGAATTTTGTTTATCAAAAGGTCTGACATGGTAAATGCAAATAACAGCATTCTCATCACTTATTCTTCAATACAATATGCATGTCCTTCATTCATCCCTTTGTGGAACTTCAACGCACTTCTGCTCTCCCCCATATTCCATCTTCACAAGCATATCCTGTGCGGAGATGAATAAAAATTAGTTGACACTAATTAATGGCACAAATAATCCAGTAAACAATTGCAGCACAGTAAAAAAAAAAAGGAATCCTCTTTGAGCCATTACTTGTGTAAAGTATTTTCCCAAAAGACAAGGACACAGGCAACAGGTAATACTGAACTAAATGTAAAACCTCAACCTTTTTCATTTTTACCTAAACCGTGTGCACAAAACTCTGGAGGGATCTATGCTAACGTAGAATCCAGTCAGGACGTCTGCTACTGCTGTTTGCTCGTTTTTTTTATGGGCGATCGTTTTCAGGCTTCAAGTAGCACCATTATACCAACATTTCACATTCTAACATTGTTTTAGGTGTATTTGACCAAAAGTTTGACTGAAAATTCACATGCAAGCTTTTTTTCAAGGCTGTGGTATTTGCCCGCAAACAATACCTTTCAGCTAGCTAAAACAGAATATTATGCTATCAGCGAGCAACATGGCTAATGCCTTTCACACAGCTTTGTCTCAACTCCAAAGAGCCACAGAAGTAAAAGCTCATAATAATAATTGAAACAATCTTTGAAAAAATGACTTACCAAGCATGGCAAACAACTCAAATATGTAGAGCAAAATGTTCTGAAACGGCTTCACTTCAGCTTCGATTGGAGCCGTGCTGGGGGCGGAGTCTGTGAATTTACTCTGTTGGTGTCATAGCCCCTGTAGGAGTTCAGAGTTAAGAGGTCAAGAGTTAATGTTTCCATTGTAACACCTCCAGATTTGACAGAGAAACACTCATTTTTAACACTCGATTTTAACTACTATCATTTTACACCTCAGAGTTACATTAAAAGAATGTGACTCTGCTTAGAGTAAAATTAACTCTACTTTTGCAAGAAGACTATTAACACCAAAAAATTTAACACTTTTGAATTTGCTGTGCACTACTGTACCCTGAGCCATTGATGCAAGAAAGGATGGATCTATGCTTTCATGTTGTTTACAGCAGTTGTTTCTGCCCTATCATCCAAATGCTGAGGCAGAAATCAAGACTTTTTAGATTAGGCTACGTTTTTCCAATCCTCTGTTTGATGAGCCTGTGCAATTTGCAGCCTCAGCTTCTTGTTCTTAGTTGATAGAAGAAAGATGAAACCTGGTGTTCTCCTCTGTTGGTGTAGCCCATCTACTTAAGGATTTGTTGTGTTGTTTGTTCAGAGTTGTTCCACTGTATATTTTGCTTGTAACGAATGGTTTGCTTTACTGTTACCTTCCTATCAGCTCAAAGTATTCTGTTTTCTCTATAAACATTAGATATGGTTGTGTGGGAAAATCCCAATAGATCAACAGTTTCAGAAACACTCTGACCAGCCTGTTCTTCAACAAGAATGTCACATTCAAAGTTATTTAAATCACATTTCTTCCCATTTCTGATGCTTGGGTTGAACTTCAGCAGGTCATCTTGCATACATGGCTGAATGCATTTAGTTTCTGCCATGTGATTATATTAATTAGATTAGACTGATTAGAAATTTGTATCAGTAAGTTGTTGAACAGGTGTACCTAACAAAGTGGCCAGTGAGTGTATTTAACTTGAGAATAACAAGAAAAAGTTATTATTCAAACAGATGATTAGCAGATCATATTTAACAGCGCTTGCTCGTAGGAGGTGATCTGATGTTGGGTTCTTTACCCTGCAGTATAAAGAACCTACAGCCAACAGTTCTAATTTCACACCATATAAATAAACTTGAATTGAACTGAATTGAATAGATATCTGTATCTGAATTATAGCTGACAAAATAACTGGCAGCCACATTCAGCACAGCGCTGATTCATGTTTTGATAATGTTTCATTATCTCACCTAAAGCTCTCGTTTAGCCCAATAGCAGTTGACCTACACCTACATCATCCTGCGTGGATGTGGGTAGAAGTGCATGCACAGCAGAGCAGGTTCAATGTAAGAAATTGTTTTTGAATGAGTCACTTGGACATTTCAGGTAAAACACGTAATATTGCTCTAACGCTTATGAAAGGATGCTAGAAGTTTTTAAATTGGATGAAAAATAATGTGGCTTTTTTTCCCTCTTCACTGAACAGTAGACCTACTACAAACTATGGCATATAGTTTAGGGTGGAGATGGGGTGTGCGTGAGTGACTGATGCATTGCTTAGGTTTTGTTGTTGCCATTGATGGTAAAGAGAAGACGTCAACAAACAGCCTGTCTTGTTAGCTGTGGTTACTAGTTTTTTACCTCCACTTTGGCAGCCAGCGGTGAAACGTGTCTCAGCAAAATGCTTTAAAGTGCCTTTATACTCATTGTAGGGTTCAGGGCTGAAAAGCCTTGTTCATCTCACAGGGGTCATTTTGGAGGAAGCATTAGCGGTAGATTTGAGAGGGTTCCCTCTGTGTCTGCACTACATTTCATCTACTTGGGGGCTTGAAAAGATCTTTTCTTCTATGGGCATTGTTTGTGAGATTGTAGATGTTACTTTGTGGGGAAGATGGCACCTTACATGAAAGAAGAAATGTAATTATTTACTCCACAGGTCTGCAGAGACATCTGGTGAGACTATAAATAGAATACAACAAAAAAATGAGGAGAAAAGTGTTAAAAATGGTATGATATGAGCAAAGTAAAAGTGAGAGAGACAGCATTATATGGGAGCTCGAATTTTCTGATATCGGTAATTATAAATATTTTCTGACAGGCTGTGTGTGAGTATTTAAAGATGTAAAGCCACTTAGGCTTACAGTGACATTCTCATAACGGCCACAGCATCTCCCTCTTTTTGATTTGATGGTCCTCAGGTTATCTTCTCTTTTGCTTGGTCAAGAGACCAGCTTGAAGCTTGAAGGCTTTTAAACAGAACACTAAGCATACACACAGATGAATACGAATACTGCCATGGTACTCCTGCTACCACTATGTCAAGACTTTATGGATATATTTATACTTTTCAATGTGTGCATTTGAAAAAGATTTTCTGTGATCCACATGCATTTATATTGCTGAGTGTAATTTTCTGTTTGGTTTCACTCGTATGATGTTCAGCTGCCCACTAGCTTATTTACTTTGACTTTTTTAATGATCATCTTCCTTGTTACTGTTACGTGGTATCGTCACCTGCTGAGCGAAGGTGACCAGTGTGCTCAAGCTGAGGAGCCGACACAGTTGGAGCCTGCAAGGTCCAAGACTGAATCTACACATGTGTGGGTAGATTGTTGACCTTTCTGGTTCAGTCTTTATCCCTCTCTCTGTGTGACTGATACCCTTGATTTCAACCTGTGCTGTAAAACCAATCAGAGCAGTACCGTGACCTTCAGTTGGACTGTCTGAAAAGTTTTGTGCTAAAATTGTGACACACATGTTGTCACATTTCTGTCTGCCAGAACAAACACACAGCTAAATTCAACCTTGCTGGGGGTAGCCTGGCACTGGAGGACATCACTGTTCTGTCATGGAAAAGTAGATGTGCTATCATATTCAACACAATCTTGAAATTTGTACAAGGCATTTCATCACAAGTCACAGCTAAGGTGTCGTCAGAAGAATTTATTCAGTTAAAAAAAGCTCTTCAAGGAGAATGGATTAACACATAAGGTTCATAAATTATGAATTTCTTCCACACACTGAGGGGATTAGGTGCACAGCAGGTGGGCAAGTAACTAGCTGTGCATGGCTTTGGTTGATGGGTGCAATGAAAAGTTTATATTTATATTAAAAGGCATGAAAACCTGACCTTCATGCCATGCTGTCTAGTTGGAGTAGTGGTATGTGTCTACCCCAGAGCCTTTAGCTGGCCTGGGTTGTTGCTCTGTGTGAGACTAGATGTGACACAAAGGTGGCGGTGGACTTGGTAGGGGTCAGGGATTCTGACAGCTGCACAAAGAGCTGCGTAGATCTCGAGACTTGCCTTCTGTCCATTTCCCATTGTTAGAGCCTTCCTCTCTCAAACTCTCCTGACTGGCATGCCTGACCAAAGGTGCTTATCCCAAGCAGAGACTGCCTGCTTCTCAGTGGTGAGCAGTAGATGTGACACAACTGAACCCATTACTGTCTCTTGGCATCCCTCTGTAGACCCCTTTTCTATCCCCTCATGACACCTGAATCCCCCTTCTGAGCCCTGTGCCCAAACAGAAATGGATCTGGCACAGTGAAGTTGGAAGACAAATGGGAATAATAGATGGGAGGGGAACATTTTCAACACCTACAATAACATGAGAAGGCAGAACCTCTTCAGTAGCACTTTCAGCATCTGTGTTGAGCTTCATTTGATCTAATTTTGATTTGTTGTAAAATCATTATGTTCATTAACAGAAAGCAGCAGAAGTCTGCCTCGCTGCCATCAACCTTAAATGCCTACACGCACACATTCACAGATGTGTAATGACTCACACTCACAGTGGCTCCAGTGTTAGAATGGCACACTCACTTACACAAACAGATGCACATACACAGAGGTGCATTTATGCCGCTGAGCTGCTGCTGAATGGCGGTGCTCTGGGGCTGAACACTGGCTCAGTGTTCGGGGCCAGGTACACCACCTCAACCACTCCAAACAACAACAAACCTTAAAAAGGTTGCTTGTTTAGGTCCAACTGAACTTCTCAGGTAGGGTAGCAGCTAAATCACTTGATCAGAGCCTTCATAATGAGCAGCATTCATGAATATGCAAATATTTTCTTGACTTTTCTCTTTTTTTTGTAGGTGTGCTTTTTTTCAGTAACACCCTGCTTCACATACAGTCACTTACTCACGTTCACATCTGTTAGCTGCTAAACACAACTACAGCCTTTCAGAGGAGATCTGTGGGACCTGCGTATTACATAAAGGCAAAACAGTCATCATTATTGACAGAAGTAAGAGTATTACTCATTTGCTTTCACGGCATCAGGATTATTTATAACTGAGATGACTAGTTTCCCAATCTGGATAGCGTGTTGAGTCTTTGTCCCTCATCACTTTCCGGGCTTTTGAATGTCAGGATTATTGGAGCAATGTTCATGTTCACTTTTTTTGTAGCAAGGTTTGGGAATTTACTGTTAAATCCAAGGCAAGGAAGCAGTGAAAAATAAAGCCCACCCCCTCACTGCAAGCTATTTTTATTTGGTTGCTTTTAATAAATGAAAGGCATTAGTTTAAGTAATAATATTTGGGTGCAATGGATTTATCTGAGGCAAAATCTTTAGAGTAACCACTCTCTATAAAAGCTTTTTAGTTGAATTGTAGGACAGTTTGCCCTCACCTTGCTTCAACCTTGGTTGACATATTATTTAGTATTTTTCTAGTGAAAAAAGGGAAGTTAATTATGATATAAGCCATTGCTGAGAGTGTGAATAAGAATGATTCTTTTCATAGCCAAACATGCGCCCACTGTTTGCTCTACCATATAAAATAGTAGGTGGATTTAGCTGTAATTCAAAAGATAAAGCTTGGAATAAAAATGAAAAGCCCTGCTGTCTGTAGCATAAATGTTTGAGCAATGTGGATATCTTTGGAGAAAATATCAACATCCCAAAAGACAATTTCAGAACAGCAGGTGAAAGATGTTTTTTTTCTGTTGCATGTGTCACCCAAATGTCAGATAGTAACAAATAATGAATATGCAGCTCTAACAGCCATCAAGTTAGACGGGCACCTCACAGTGTTTTGGATCTGCTCTATATCATCTACTTTACATTCATCTGCTGGGGGCTTAGGTTGAACTGACTGTACCTGTAAGATTTGTTGTTCCATCACAGTAGCATTTTTCTTCCAGTGAGCTTTCCTTATGGAAAATTATTGACAATGAAAACTATCACGGTCCTGAGTTTTTGTGTAGTATTTACTGAGTTTGGTTTGTTTAGATCAGTGGTTCTTAACCTTGTTGGAGGTACCGAACCCCACCAGTTAAATATGTGCATTCACTGAACCCCTCTTTAGTGAAAAATAAAATATGATTTTTTTCATATTCAAGACATAGATATGTTTTTTACTGGTGCACAAAATGAGCCGTGCATGTCATGGCGGAGGCTCTGCCGAACCCCTGAGACCAACTCACCGAACCCCTAGGGTTCGATTGAACCCAGGTTAAGAACCACTGGTTTAGATTATTGACAATCTTTCTTGTTTTTGTGGTTTCCAGAATTTTCCTGAGTTTGCCTCCCTCTGTTTGGTCTGTGTGCTAATCGCTTTATCTCATTTCAACTTCCTGTTATACATTGGGAATTACACTGGCTCTTGATCCATCGGATTCTTGTTTCCATGTATGTCTGGTTTTTCTCCTTGTCATTATCTTCCACACCCCCGCTGGTTTTACCTGTGTCTACCTTGATTTAGACTTCTGTGGTGAATCATTGTTTAGCCTACAATGCAGTCTATGTAACTGGCTGATATTGTTTCCGGGACTTATCCTTGTGCTGGTGCTTTATGTGTTAATTACCTTGTGGTTATGTCCTGTTATATATGTTTTATATGCGGTGCCAGCCAATAGAAACAAATAAAATGTTGAGACCTCTTTCCCTCCTAGGTCTCCAGTCTTTGTTGTGGTCAAATATATTTGTCCCTCACTTCATTGTATATTCCTTCAATCCCATTCTAGTTGTTTTAGCAATCTTCCCTTAGGATTTTTTGAGCATTTGTGATTATATATATTGATTTTTGATGAGTAGTGACATTGTAAAGCGCTTTGGGTGCCTTGAAAAGCGCTATATAAATCCAATCCATTATTATGTTTAGGTGATGGTCATTTTCCCACTGATCAACTCAAAGACTATGGTGAAAAAACAGCCAAAACGCACAGGAGGAACTGAATGTACTGAACAGGCCAATTATAATAACTGTGGGGTGCATCAATGTGATGCTGTCACATTTCTGGGGCAGTGAATGGAGCTAGATAGTGTAGTGGTAAGACTACACACCTTTGGAGCAGGAGTTGCAAGTTTGATTCCCACCCGGTATCCAGTAAGGGTCCTGGCTAGACCCCCATGCTAAAACAAGCCCTGGAATGGCCTGGCTACGTCCGCAGCTTGGACACAAGCATTTCACTACATGTTGTACCCTGTATGACTCTGTATGTGACAAATAAATATTGTTTGAATGTCAGGTTTTGTTGTAGGGTTTCACAGGGCTTTGCAGTTTTGAGATTGTCAGCCTGAACCTACAGCAGCATAACTAATATGATGAAAGGTATTGTTATCCTTACAATAAAATGAACATTTTAAACCTGATCTTTAGTCCATAATTTCCCCCCAGGGCAAACTGGGAGCTGGCTCTAAAGGAAATGAACCGGATAGGTTAACGATCCACCTTACTGCACTTTTCAAAATGCTCGACATGTAGCAAGTGGGTAAACCTGCACAAATGATCTTTTGGGATAAAATAGTACCGTGAAGTCTTTAAGATATGATGGGGCCTGATTATTCAGCACTGTGTATGTTGATGAGAAGGACTATAAATTATGAGTTTAACAAGGAGCCACTGAAACCAGTATGAGAGGAATATTGTCACTGTTTTTGTTCGCTGTTAGTACATTTTACTCATGCCTGTCAGCTATTTGTGTAATGTTTGTGCTTATTGTTAACAGTGTGCCTAAATGAGATAGTGTTTTTGTGGATTGTGTGTTTTCAGTTTGCTTTCATATGTAATTCCTATGAAAACAATCATCTGTTTTATATCCAGCACAGCAAACAGCTCTTCTCCTGCCCCCAACAGCTATCAGAGTCATTACAGCCTGCAGGAGGTGGTACCAAAGCTTCCTCCACCCCACCAAGCCACCAACCCCTGCCTCTATCTCTCATTGATCAGGGTGGAAAGACATGTAATCCATGCTGATCACAGTAACCTCCACCATCTGGAGGGCTGACTCTGAGGCACACACTCTTGTTTTACTGTGTCTCTTATTGAACCATGCAGGCTGTGATGAGGGTGGGGGGCTGGATATTGATGGGTGAGGCTCAGGTCACCACAGATAGCCTCATAGCACTTCTGGTACCGAAGATGAGCCTGTGATGCCACTATTGACGTAGCAGCTGACTCAGAATTGCTCATATCATTCAACTGCCCTCTTTGATCTACGTCTACCATATCCTCACAATGAACCAGGGCTTAGCAAACCTATCAGTGGGGGCCTGGTCTTGGATTAGAAGTCAGATTATCAGGCTCTTACCATATGAAGCCTTAGCCGCTCTAGAAAATCGAGATTGTTTATTCTTTCCACAGTCTCAGTATGCTTTCACACTGTTTACTTTGTGTCGTCAGTGTGTGCACTTTTTCCAGCGGTATCTGTCTCTATCCATTTTCTCATTTACAGCTGAGGTGATTTTCATTTCTGCGTTGCAGGAGTGTGTGGGTGATGTGCGTTTGCACTCTGCTGGAGGCCCCTTATCCTCCATGTCAAACTGGTGGGCCACGAGTGGATGAAGAAAGCAAGGCCAGCTCTCTGCTCTTTGAGATTCCTTATTAACTCCACTTCCTCCGGTTCAAAATCCCTCTTAGCCCTGCAGCAGCAGCCGAGACATCAACTCTTAACTCGCGCAGCTGACGCACATATCGACTCGCTGATCCACTAAATCACTTCTGTTAACAGAATTGATTCACTGTCTTTCTCTCCATTTCTTACCTGTTTGGCAAGTTCCTGCATCTATAGTACTTCTGACATATCCTGACTTGAGCCGTACATATTAAAAGACTCATTCTACTAATGATTCAGTGTGTATGTTAAGTCAGTGAGGAGGCAAAAGCTGAGGGTACAGGGAGCTCCACTTGTACTATATTACTCATCAGCTTGGCTTTGTCTCCCACCAGTTCAATTTAAGCCATCCCAAACTCACGCTAGCCTGATAGACCCTATAATTGAACTATATATTTCTTCCTTTCAGTAAAAAGAAGAATGGGAATCTTTCAGTGCTCTGCTCCTGGGAGCATTTTTGCTGACAAAACAGGGTCTACTGGGGTTGGGCTAACAATTGCAAAGACACTGCTGTCACAGAGTGTGCACAACACAAGATAAAGAGAGCAGAGGAATGCATGCACTTGCTCTCTGAAAAGCCACATACAGTCCTTTTCAAGCCAAAGCAAGGAAAAAGATACCTGAAAGTACAGATATGACTTAATAACTCCAAAAGATTGTAGATAGCTAATGTCAACAGACGCTAACATCTAAATAAAGCTTATATATACCCCTTTTATTTTAAACAGTTTAACTACAGGTTGTTTCACTACACAAACTCCAGCTGTACTTTCTCACTCTTTCCTTAGATTGTGTCCACACAAACTGCTGTGTTCACATAGTCCCCCCTCTTCTCATTCACTCCACTACCTCATCACCATTTTGCAGTCTGTTTACTGTTATAAATATTCAAAAATGTTATCCCGTCAATATGGCAATTTCTTGTTGTGACATCAGATTCGGCATCAAAAAATTGCCAATGTAGAAGTTAGAAATTCTGATATCAAAACAAAACCGTTCTCTTTTTGACCAACGGTCATTTGCAATACTGAAAAAAGCTCAGAGGTTCCTGAGGGTCTTCATTCTCTCAGTGAAGTGAGCAGGGTGCTACAAGATCTGCAACCCAGGGATCAAATCAAATCAAATCAAATCAAATCACTTTTATTGTCACATCGCATGTGCAGGCACACTGGCACAGCACATGCGAGTGAAATTCTTGTGTGCGAGCCCACAAGCAACAGAAATGTGCAAACACAACAACACAAACCAGGGATGCCTCAGTGACTGTCTTTGAAGAATCAAAACAGTGCACTGTTCTTCTTCAGACAAATTGAACCCCCAAGTCCGCAGGAAATCAATAGCTAGGAAACTGAGGTGAAAGCGAAAACAATGTAGATCTGCTGTTTTTCACGGCAAACTAGGAGAGGAAACATGAGTATATCTGAAGCTGTGAACCTGAGGACATCTGATCCCTTTCCGTGCACTTCTAAACAAGTATGTTGACAGTGAATGCACATAAACCCCAACTTCGACAAACATGGCTCGCACAAATCAACATCACAGTAGCAGCAGCTTAGTTTTCATCTCTGGACAGCAGCAAACCTTTTCCCCCACCTACACTGAGGTGGCAAAAATATCCATGTCAGTCTCATTATGGAAATTTCTGCAGTCCTTTATTAAAGGCTATGTGGCTGTTACTGAGTGAGCACAGATCTATTCTAGGACAGATCCCTGACAAGTAATCAAAGGTGATTAACCACAGGTGTGGCAAACCCATTACACCTCAATCAGTTTATTCAGTATCTTAAGTAGCTTCTGAAATGCAAATTGACAATCGGCTGTACCAGGACTGTCCAGGTGCCAAAACTGGTTCATCAGAAGCTTCACTTTGGTCCACTCAATGGTTTTGTCTAAGTGGGAAAATTGCAGTGAAGTCATTTATTTGTTTATTTTAGAAATATATTAGTATATATAGTGTGCCAACAAGATGCCAGCGTTACTACACAGGAGTCATGTATATCAAGGAATGAAGAAAGCCTGTGTGCAAGTAATCTCTAAAGGTGAAAAGGTTAGGGTTCAGACTCTTCTAAAGTCTGCATTTGAGACTTTTTTTCTAGTCCTGGCTCTGCATGATGTCATTGAAATGAGATTTATTGGTCATCTGAGGCACACAGCTCTGTGAACTCAGAAACCCCACGCCAAGTACAAGTTCCAGTACAAGATAAATAAATACTATTTGAACCATTAATTACACAAAACTACTCCAGTGGAGCCCTAGAATAAAATGAAACCGAGTAGAACAGGTTCACTTTAAATGAAGTACAAAGAATTGGAGGTGAAAAGCAGCAATAAAAATTCATATCATTGTCGCTGAGTTAAGGGCACAGGCTTAATTATACAATATTATTATATCCTCCCCAACTCAAGCTAGATTAAACCTATAGTGCTTTACAAAAAAGGGATCTAAAATATGTCTGAATCTGAAATATCTCTCAATTGAATCCAGGATAATTGACTATGAACTTGAACCTTCAAGCCTTTTCAGACTAAATGAAATATGCTAAAATACCTAAAATGACATCAACTTTTAGACAACCTTTTACTTTTACCTGAATGATTTTGCTCTGAAAGCAGGATAGAACTTGTTAAATGTTTACAACAGTGTGCTCAGTCATTGCCTGAGATGGATCTCGACAGTCTTCCCACATCACAGCTTGTACCAAGGCACTCCTCCTTCATGGTAAACTTTACTGTGGCACATGAACACACAGATCGCATATTTAACCCCAAAAACCTGCTTGTATGGGAAACTAACCCCTCACAAGGCAGCAAGAACATAGAGAACACCCTTGTTCCCATACTGGCTCAGGACAGAGAGGTTCTGGAGCCTTCAGAGGGTTTAAAGTTGAAGGACGGGATTGGTAGGAAAAACATACACTGGAGCTCTGTATTTCTGTAACTTCCTCCTCCACCTTCCTCTGGAACAACCCTCGCTCCTGCTTCGTCTTGTTCCTGCTGTCCACTTACAGTAGAGACAAGTATCCCTGGTATCCCTGTTTTGTTTTGTTTTTTCTTTTGCTTGTTTCTCAAGTCTATTCCAGACTCCTAAGCCACTGTGCATGAGCCAAGTTCATTACACTTTGCAACAGTGAGCTCAAGTATTTCTAACAGTGTGGAAATAAATCTTTAAACCAGGAAAAACAGTGAGTGAAAAGTGAGATGAAGCCTGTCTTTAAAAGAGAGGAGCAATGGGCCCTGAGGGCACTTCTCAGCTTGCATGTAAACCTGCTAGCCCTTGCTTTTCAACATGCCAAAAGAGGTGTTACATAAATGACAGAACATTCTCAATGGCTACTTTTTGTATGCTAAAAGCCTTCTCCCAGGTTGGTGTTTATGTTAATGATTTTTGTCAGGGTTTTGAAGTGCCTGAATGACGAGCAGCTAGCCTAGAAACGAAGGAGCAGCTCTGACCTTGGCCCACTTCAGGGATTCGCTCTGGTTTCTGACTAATAGAGTACGCACTATTCTTTCTCCCACAACATGCACTCAAAATAGCTCTGGCATGCTCCATTAAGCAACATTTTAATTGTTAACATGGCATACTCTGTCCTTGGCACACATTAACTACTTCATTTAAATGTCAATCCCCATTAAAGAAGGAGTGAGGAGATAATTGTTTTAACTGGGAACAAGTATCTATTAGCATCTCAGGGAGTTAAAGTGCAACCACACATGTTAACAGTGTTTTGGCCCTCTAACGGCTGTCAGAACTCCTCCTACTGTAGTAAAAGACAAGTCCAACAAATGTATCCATCAAGATATATTCAGTTGTCAATTAAGAAATGGCAAGATTTTGGCACAAAGCCTATGTAACTAAGTTTGAAAGACTTGCATATTCACCATGGATGTATAGCTTAAAGCTGAGTTATTTAAAAAAAAAAAAAAGAAAGAAAGAAAGGAAAAAAGAGATTGTCCAGCTGAATGTGACATTTATCGTGTTGTACTTTGACTTTATTTAATGTTCAAGTTAAATGGTTTATAAATTCTTTGAGATGCACGGTTTCTCTCAGGGGCTCCCTTGATCTTATCCAACAGGCGATACCGTTAAATTGCTCAATCAGTTGTCACCATCCCAGCATCAAAGAGTTGGTCACAAATTATTTTGCAGAATAACAAGCACCTTACATAAACAGCCAGAGATAAGCCAATATTACACATGCACTGTAGCACAGGGGCCTCATTTATAAAACAGATTTACAAAGAGTTTTGATCTCAGGTTTAGTTTGAGCAGGAAGCAGTGTACAAGTACTCATGAAACCTTCCTTACACTTGGGATTTATAATGCAAGGGGCTTTCTTGCCAGTTATGTGGTGAAGTTTTATATACATCCAAGCAAATGGTGCATTCGCTGCAATGGTGATACACTACCCACCTGCATGTTTTACTCTGTTTGTTAACCCACGATTTTTGTCTACCGAACAGAACATGTTTTGCTTGAATTTACTCTCATCTATGATTTTTTGTCCGTGGTTATTCTTGACTAATCTTAAATGGACAAATTTGCTACTTCCTCATTTGCAACATGGCAAACACAGCAAACAGCTAATAGAGCAGAGCTGGGCAGTGTGTGAATGAGTAAAGAAAAAACTAATTATAATAAATGTTAATGAAGTCTATTGAGTTTGTTTATGTGCCTAAAAGAAGAATATTGGTCTATATATCAGAATTTGGGGCTGTAGTATTAAAAACCCTATATCTGTCAAGTTTATCTGTTCTGATAAACTTGAACTTGTCTTGACATTGCTCAGCACAGTTGTATGTGAAGTCACTTGTCCTAGTCTGTCAGATTAGGCTTTTAATGGACTTTACCTTGCCAGCACCCTAGCACAAATTCTCTGTGATGTCTGAGCTCATGTGAAAATAGAGCAAATAACTGCCTGGAGAATTCATAGTGGTTGAGTGGATGTCATGCATCTTGCCTTTTGCATGCTTTACCCAGCTACCACCGTTTGCCTAAACCAAACAGTTTACTTCCAGTAATGAGATTGTGTGTTTGTCATCTGACCATGTTCTGTTGTGTGCTAAAAGTGAGACAAATGCAACTACCGCACCAGAATTTTTCAATATAGTTCATGTATAAATATGATAAGGAATAAGGAACTCTCTTTCAAGAGAAAAAACAAATCCAGTTGACATAGCCCTGACCTCTATGTTATCAAGTCAGTTTCTTCTATCTCTTTTATGTAATCTCAGACTGAGCCTAAATCCTGTGAAAAATATTGTCAGGGTGTCCAGCATGCTTGTAACAACCAGTAAGTTGAAAATGTGTATGCAAGTATATTATTATTATTAAAGCATGTAATGTTAGTGCCTAAAACCTTTGCATGCAGTTCTATAAGATGTACTGGAAAATAAGTAGTTGAATGAAACATTTAAATCCTTCATATTTTTTTTTTTTTACCTCTGCCCCATGCTAGCATAAAGTGTTTTTGTATACAGGATGTCAGATTTGTAAAGACAAGGAATTTGGGGCGTGTCCAAAGCTATCTGATCATCTGAGAAACACTTTGTTTGTAATGTACTGGCCGCTTTAGGAAGTAACGTATTGAGAACTGAAAAGAAACACGTCTCAAAATCCACTGGAGTAAATGTGGTTTCATTCATATCATATCATTATTTAGTTTTTGTGCAGCTGGAAAGCTTGGCTATTGGAATGAAGGTGATCACATTCATTATAATGTAGTGACAAAGCAGAAGCTTGTGGCGGATGTTTGTTTCCAAGTGTGTACAGTTCCTCCCTTCCTTCCCCTAACTGTCGCCCTAGGCATTACCCTGAGTAAAAACTTCCACGGTTGGCTACTCCCTCTTTCATCCCTCCTGGCATACCCTTCATTCCCCCCCC
>NW_024582382.1:759324-769447 GCF_018398535.1 Haplochromis burtoni | reverse complement strand
ACTTCCCCCTCTCTCTTCAGCTTGTAGCCTGCTCAGCTGTGTGGGGACACAAACCTCATTCCCCCTGGAGAACAATAACGCTAGCATTAGGTTTTGCACAGAGTGGTGCCAGCCCAGGGGTCTGGCACGCAGTCGTCCACTGCTGCAAACAGAGGCACACATACACTGAATCCATTCCCAGCAGTGCAGTACCAGATGGATGGCAAACAGGGATGCTTCCAGGTCCAAATCACCTCCTGCAGCTGGATGATAGAGTCCCACAACAGGGAGTAGTGGCAGTCAGGGACTGGGACCTGTTTTTGTGTTTCCTTCATTCCCATTAGCTGGCATGTAGGTCTTTGAACAGACTAAATTATATTGTATTTCATGAGGCTTTTTTAATTGTTTTGTTTGTTGTGCATATTTTTCTGGAGATCTAGCTGTTTATTATGCACATCTGATAATGGGTAATGCATCGGTGGCTGGCTGCCTAATGACTTAGATAGGTAGAGGTGCTCATATTGGCAAGCGAGCATAGTGTTGTCATGGGGATGATGTGTGGGCCTCTCCTCCTGTACTGGAGTGAACCAGTGAGCAGTGCTTGACTGCCCACCACCAAAAGGCACACATACACCACACACATACATGCTTGCACACACACACATATAGGACCAACAACATTGCAGTACTAGCAGAGTGGATGAATCAGCAAGCTTTCGAGCATCTCAAAGAGGAGGTGGAGAGGAGGTTGTCTAGGTTGATCTTGTCACTGAGCGCAAGCAACAATGAATCAGTGTTACCTCTGTTTTAATCAACACACTTGGGCTACAAATGACTCACACATGAAAATGCGCATCATTTCCATTGCTGGTTGTTTGCCATTTTAATGCTAATATGTCTTTCAGTGTGCACCAACCTACTTGAGCACCCTTCATCATCCAGCGTTTCTTTTTATAGCATCTCTTTTTCTCCATCTGTCTATCTCTTGCTTTCTCAACCCCTCCACCCACCTATCTATTACTCTTCAGCCCCCATTTCTGCTTGCTGCCAGGCTCCCATGTCTCCCATTAGGAAAGGAAATGAGGCGAGGTACTGATGCAAATATCTTGGACCCCTTGCTGCTCCCTGACTCATCACCCAGAGACAGAAACAAGGAGAGAGGGAGCGGCAAGGAGAGGAGGAAACGGGTAAAGGGTGGAAGGGCACAGCAATTAGACAGAAAACAGACATATGTACACAAAACATGCTGTTAAATGGTACACAGTGGAAAAAGTGTGAAAAGACTGTGCCTCTCTGTGAAGTTTATTATAATGCTGAAAGCTTTCTACAGCAAAGCTGAACAGTAAAGACACAAACGAGAAGATTCAGTACATTACTTCTCTATCTCACTCTCAATCTTTCTTTTTTTGTGGAGTAGCTGTGCAATCATTCAGCCTGCAGTGCTATTTCAGCAGTTCTGAGGGGTCATTCTTTTTCTCTGCCTCCCTGCCTTTTCTATCACTACCTCACTCGATTGTTTTGTAGATTATATTGCAAAGTGCTCAGCAATGCAGGCTGCTATTCATTATTATCCATTGCTATGTGCTTTCGTGGCTAGCGAGGATCTGAAGAGAGTAGATTTGGGTTTATAGCGGCGCTACTGCAGTGCACTGTACGTGTAATTGTGCACACGTTTTTCTTTTACTGTGTAGTCTGTGTGTTAGAGGCAAGCAAGATGAAAGATTTTAATGAATTAGTCAAAAGATTGCAAAACATAAAAATGTATTAGGCATCTGGCAGCCTCCACATACTTAGTAAAGCGCTGTCAGGCAACCAGCTGTAGGTGAAACACCAGTCAGCACATTCACTGTGTGATTATCAGAAGCTGTTATTGCTATAATATTCAGTCCAAAAAAATTTTAATGTTCAGCTCAGGGATGTTACCTGTCGCTTTCCTTATCTGAAGGATTATGGAAATGAGGGGGAGCGTTGCCGTGTCACAGAAACATCCAAAATAGTGACAGTAGAGATAACTAAGTTTTTAGTTGCCCCAAATAAATACGTGTACTTTCACTACAATGAATTAAACATTTAAACTGGAAGCTGTCCCTGTTTTTAGTGTTTGATCTCAGGGCATTATCTGGATGCAGGCAGAAGATAAAGGATCTTATAAAAACCCTGAAATTAAAGCTGTTGGCAGGTAGCATGAGCATTTAGATAATCACACAGGTTATAAGCAAATCCATTCAAAATTATCTTGATTTTTTTTTCCAGCACTGAAATAAAAGTGAGGCACCTAAAGGTTTCGTTCTGTGGACTACTGAATGAAATCAGTTCAGCTACATTTTCTCTCTAGCTAGCTCTCGAGATAGGATGCGACATCTCATCATTGGAAACAAAGTAAAGCCTAAAATTAAACAAGACTAAAAAGGATGCTAGTAGCTCTGTTTTATTGTGTTTTAGTTCGGTTGAGGAATTGTGTATTAAATGTTACTGTACACTGACTGGTCTAATAGTTTTTATATTTTAGACCAAGGTCATAGACTTTAGGGTTGTGCCCAGATATTCAAATATTCATTCACTGGACTTATATACCACGTCAGCTGACTGTTGTCTTTAAGGACAGTTACACTTGCAGAGGTATGCAAACTGAAAACTATTTTTCTTTTGAGTTGCAAACAATTAAGGTGGGCTCTACGAACATCTTTTATTGTGTTTTAGTCTATCGCCCTCCTGGCCCTGCTACTGAGTTCTTAAAGGATTTTATGGACTTCTTATCTTCTATTATCAAGCTGGAGAAAGTTTTAATTCTTGGGGATTTTAACATTCATATTGATGATGCCTCATCTAACTCTGCAGCTGAACTTTTATATCTGAATCTTTTAACTTTGTCCAACATGTCTCTGGTCCAACCCATTTAAAAGGCCATACCTTGGACCTTGTCTTGTCCTTGGGCCTCAACATTGTCAATGTGGTTGCTGAGGATGTACACTTGAGTGATCATAATTGTATCTTTGTTTAATTCAATTTTAGCTCGAAACAAACACCTGTGTAGTTAACTCATAGACGCATAATAACTGGGACTACTGCTGAGAGGTTCTCCATTATGTTTGACAGTTCTCTATTTTTTATCGGAAATGATGTAAATACTCTTATTTGGTCCTTTAACAGGGAATGCACACCCATCTTGGATCAAGTGACACCTATTAAAACAAGCTCGGCCTTACAAAAGAAGACATGCCCCTGGATAAATGAGTCGATCTTAAACTTAAGGAGAATATGCCACAAAACGGAACGACTATGGAAGAAAACCAAACTTGAAGTACACAGGCTCCATCTTCGAGATCTCATGCTCTCCTTAAATGATACAGTGAAAACTGTTAGATCAGAATATTTTTCCCGACTCATATCAAAAAATAAGAGAAATCCCAAGTTTCTTTTTGATAAAATCAGTGCTATTGTATCCCCAGATGTGGGACCTTTAGATGTACACTCTAAAGTAGATAGTAATAAACTACTCCTATTTTTTTTTGATAAGATTAAAGAAGTCAATGCTAAAATCTCCCCAATGCTTTCTTGTTCTCCAAGTGAGGCACTCGCTTTGTACTCCTGGTCAACTTTTACAACTGTAACATATGATGAAAAAGCAGCCCTGGTGGACAAAATGAAGCTGTCCTCAAGCCCCTCAGATATTATCCCCACTAAGCTTTTCATCAGTGCTTTTGACACCATTGGTCCTTGGGTTGTGAACCTTTTTAATGTTTCTCTTCAGACTGGGGTGTTCCCCAGCTTTGTTAAACATACCATTGTGGAACCAAGGCTCAAAAACCCAACCTGGACCCAACACTACTTCAGCATATAAGACCTATCTCCAAACTCCCATTTATGTCAAAACTCCTTGAGAAGGCAGTCGCTGTCCACCTTACAGCATACTTGGAGAAATATAACACCTATGACTGTTTTCAATCTGGGTTCCGTAAATTGCATTCCACTGAGACAGCACTACTGAAAGTCACTAATGATATTATGATGTCCGGAGATCACACAGTGCTAGTCTTGTTAGACCTCACCTCAGCCTTAGATACAGTCAATCATACCATCCTGATAAGCAGACTGAGAGACCTGGTTGGGATGTCTGGCTCTTTTCTAGACTGGTTTTCATCATATATATCTGAAAGGAGCTTTAGTGTGTCTTCAAACCACATCATGTTGGAACAGAGTTGTTGTGTGGAGTTCCTCAGGGCTCTGTACTGGGACCTATTCTGTTTTTAACATACATTATTCCTTTAAGCCAGATAATACAGCAGTTTCCTGAAGTATCTTATCAGTTTTTTCCTGACGATATTCAGCTATATTATTCATTTAAGCCTGCTCACGCTCATAATCTCTCCGATCTGATTGACTGTTTAGCCAACATTAAACAATGGTTGAACAATAATTGCTTACAGCTAAACCTGGCTAAAACAGAAACTTTGATTATCGCACCAGACAGTGCAATACCTGATATTAAACGGCGACTGGGTGACTTAGGTTCCTCACAGAAACGCAACCTTAGAAACCTGTGTGTTATTTTTGATGAAGCTTTTTCTTTGGAGGGACATTTAAATCAGACAGTAAGAACCTGCTTTTTTCACTTGAGGAACATTTCAAAACTTAGATCCATCGTGTCAACAAGTGAACTCGAGATGATAATACATACTTTTGTCTATACAAGACTTGACAACTGTAACAGCCTGTTTACTTGTCTAAACAAGAACGGGCTAGCTCGTCTACAGGTTGTTCAAAACTCTGCAGCGAGGCTAATGACCCACTTGAACAAGGGAGCTCATATGACCCCTGTGTTAAAGTCGCTGCACTGGCTACCAATCAGATTTAGGTTCCATTTTAAAATTCTAGTTTTAACTTTTAGAGCATTACAGGGACACCAATCCCCAAAATGCTATCGGTAATGATCCTACAGACCAGCCTCTGAATCCTCAGCTTCTGCCTGAGCACTTGACCCTCATCAGCTTATGAACCAATTCCCTGGCCCTCCATTACTTTGTAGCTGATGTTTAGTCACTGGTGGAGACACCAGGTTCTGGTTGCTTTGGCAAACCTCTAATGTATTTCCTACTCCTTCGTATCTTAAGCTAGTTTCTACAGGTATCTGCCAACTTCACTTATAGGCTTCTGGTGTAGCGAGCAGACATCCCAGCTAAAATGCACTGTTCTGTGCTCTGGTCACAATAGCAGATAAAGATAATGAAAACCTAAATTGCCACAAAATGAAAGCTATTGATTTCAGTTTGCAGTCTGCATGTGACTGAAGCTTTGTCAGACTATTGACCAGTTATTTGTCAATAGTGTTGGGACTACAAGCTGACTAGCTACATATTTATGTAGCTAGTCTACATATTTGTATGCAGATATACTTACAGTTATGAGCAAAACATACACACTTGCCTCTTACAGAAAATTCTGTTGATCTGTCATTAAAAGAGCAATGCACCTCTATGTAAATACATTTGTGCCAGTGTGGTTACTGGACCACTGTGCTTAAACATGCCTCCTGCATGACAGTTTGGGTTTAATTGTGTGAGGTGGCCAAACAATTGAGGAGAGCACAGTGCATTCCTGTATAATGATTATCTCTGTGGCTGCCTGATCTATTTGCCTGCTGGACTCTGGCTTTGCTGGATCTCCTGTGTCATTCATGCTGTTTGAAAAGCATTTTTATAAACAGCACGGCACATTTTTTGTCATCAAAGGGAAAATACTGGACGTATCATTTACAGTAGAGTTTTTCTCTGCAGTGCCTCATGGGAGCCCAACCTATGTGTATTTGTGTGTTTATAGCACATGTTATGTACACTATGCTATATGTCATGAGCAGTGTTGGAGTCTGTACTGCCATGCATTATAATGTAATTACTGAATTTGGTACAATAACACACTACATTACTGTGTTAGTGAAAAACATAGCGTGATTACAATAACATGTAATTTTGGACCATACATCAGCAGAGTTGCTGTCTAGGAACACATTTGCTGTGAATATTAGTTGAGTCTAATTGCTGTCTTGAATGCTAACTAAAAAGCTAATTAGCCCTGTGATTTCTAGTTAAGCAGGAAGGATGGGAAGACAGAATTGTTACAGTAATAGGCTCCACACCTTCTGGACTCCCAGGGCCATGCCAATGCTCTGCTTGACTCATTAACTCCTCCTACTAAAATACTGAAATACTGGCTGCACTTAAGCAGTTAATAATAATTTACAAAGAAAATTAGTATTTGGTAGATTGCTCTAGAGAGATTTGTGGAGGATTGTTTCCTTAAACATGTGCCATATATGCAGTCAAGTTTCACATTCACTTTACAAACAGTATTTTATAGTTTCCAAACAAATTCTAGGAAAACGTGTATAGTGTCGTGAATATGATATACATTCCTTTCTTTCCTTCACCGAATATTCTCTGAGCTCCTCCCTGTGTTTTTGAGGACAGGCACTATGAACAAATTAAGACCTAGCTTATTAAACAACTGAGCCTTTAAATTACAACAGACTGGCCTTGCATGCATGGGTGACTGTAAGACTCTGTCCACCTCCAGCAAGAAAACAAACAACACAGGGAGGGGCTCCACTTTGCTCCCCCTTATGTTATGTCCGTTCTCAGAAAGTGGCCTGAACCAGTGCCAGTGTTTAAGTGTAAAGCTGATTCAATATGACTTTGTTGTGCTGAATAATTTGTGTTATCTTTTTGTCTTTTTCTCTATTAAGAAGAGGATAATGAAGCCAAATGGTAATGTTATTCCGAAAGCCTGCCTACGCGCAAGGAAAAGTTTACGCGTGACTTGATTAGGTTTGAATACTGACAAACATCGCCCTTGTTTTTGTCTTTTCCAAGTTGCTGATTGCTGTTGATGCTCTCAACATTTATTGTGTCTTGGCTTTTGTGTGCTGGAAGAAGATTGTGTTGCCTGATAGAAAATGTTTTATCTTGCAACAGCAGACTCAGAGGATGTTTTCATTGTTACAGGTTTTTACTTTGTTGGAAGTATTGAATTGGTTTAGTAATGCTGTGACTTCCAGCAGGATAGCGATATATCTCTTGGCCACAAGGTCACAAACCAGTGGATTGTACAGGATTTTCTAAAGTCTTGTCTCTCTCTAAGTTAATTGATTTGGATCTTTATGGTTCCAAAACCTTTTTTTAAACTGCAATATTTATGCTGACTGTTTGGATTTTTACAAAGCACATCAATAAAAATCTGTAAGATTTGTGAATTTCATCCTAATCCTATTGGGCATATGATGTGCATGGGTTTTGCAGCAATTTGCAGCTCTTTTTATAGTGGAGTCTTAGTTAATTTGGTTGATTGTTTCTGTCTAACTGTAAAATGATCAGGGGGCTTGCGAAGAAAATTGGTGTAGAATTGTCAATAGGTTTTGGGTTTGCTTCCCATGGCCTAAAACCAGAATTGTGAGAATGTGTGGGCATCTCCCAGCTTTGTAACGATGTTCTCCAACACACCATTCATTATGCTCTCTGTAAAATATTTACTATGAACAAAATAAAGACATCAGACAAAAACTGGTTCACCCGAAAGACAAAACGCCAAAACACAGACTTAACAATGTGGTGTATGCTGTACAGTGCAGCGAGGAATGCCCAGACCTCTACATTGGAGAGACCAAACAGCCACTTCACAAGCGCATGGCACAACACAGAAGAGCCACCTCCACAGGACAAGACTCAGCAGTCCATCTGCATCTTAAGGATAAAGGACACTCTTTCGAGGATGCCAATGTTCGCATTTTGGACAGAGAGGACAGATGGTTTGAAAGAGGAGTGAAAGAAGCCATCTATGTCCACTGTGAGCGACCATCTTTGAACAGAGGCGGGGGTTTACGACACCAACTGTCTGCCATCTATAATCCAGTTTTGAGATCCCTTCCCAGACGCCTTAACGTCCACTCACATCCTGGGCCATCTGACCTCAGGAATTCGCATGATAAGGTGGGGCCAGGTTTCACAATGAACTCACCCAAAACTCTGGCTGATTGGGACCCACACCCAGTTTCACACCTTGGCTCAGGCGATTAGAGGATCATCAGGGGGTCCTTTTGTCCCCCTGTGGGGGGATACTCCCACTAGGTTTATATCTGGGACTCTCCACCATTTGACCTTAGAACTGAAGAAGCTTCTCGGATGAGAGGTGAAACGTCTTCAAGTAACTTAAAGAAGTCCAGACGCTTTTCTTTGCAAGCTCCTTTGACTACGATGACCTGGATGACTGAGAACCTTCACAGACATATGAACAAAATAAAGGTTTCACTTAAATTAGGTTCCACATTGGATCATGCTTTTACAGGGGCTTAATTAGAGATGCACTGATCAACCAGCCAGGGATTGAAATCGTCTGATTATGTACCAGTCTGTTTCATGCCTGCAAAAAATGGAACAGTGGACAAATTCATAACCAATCTGAAACTCAAAGTTTCACATAGAATTCCAAGCTTGAATTAGTCTGTCCTTGATATAAGCCCTAAATACACAGAGAAAAACAAATCTCTCTGTGTTTTGCTCATAAAAATGTAGATGCACTCCAGTTTATGTGGTTCCAAATTGTTCCTTTTTACTTTTTTTGGTGTTTAGAGTGATTAATTTAGATCAAACCTCACTATTTTTTCTTTTACATAAGGACAAGAAATGTCAAAAATTCACATTTAATATCTTTTATTTTTCTGCCTTCTTGGAACAGGTCTTCAGCCTGTGGTGTGTGTGAGACGTAGCAAGCTTCTTTCATCACTTAAGGAGAAAACAAACAAACAGGGAGAGTACACTGAATGTGCAAGCAGATTGTCCACAATGAGGCTGTGTATTTGACACATGTTTGACTCAGATCATTTCAGCAGTAGAGACCGTGTCAACGCACATTTAGAAATGCCTGTTTTGATTTTAGCCAGCCTTAATATGAACATGGTTTGTTCCCTTGCATTTGTAAGGTCAGATGTTATTTCAATAGCTATAAAATGTTTCGTATTGGTTAGTCAGTTGGCTGTTCGCTCTTAGAACACAAGCAAAATGCAGGCATACAGTATACAGTATGTCTGAACATTTTGTGACAATATATAGAAATGCATAATAAAAAAATGTTATTGTTAAAAGCCTAATAACACAATAAAAGCCCTATAAAAGCCAGCAAAAGTCACAGGAATTAAATCACTATTTCATTACCAACAGCTTTTAACCTTATTTGAATTGCTTGTATAGTCTACTTTGTGCTGAATAGAAGCACCACTGAACAGCTTGGACTCAATAATGAATGTACTACTGAACAAAGGACAGTCTAAATCAGTGCTGAACAGCAGAAGCTGTATAAACTGATGTGTTCACTTGCTGTTCTACATACTGAAGTAGCTTCAGAGTATGCTAAATAGTGTTTTTGCTTAGGTGTGTACTCACATACAGTGCATACCTAAACAAAGTGTAGTGATTTCATGCATTTTGTTTTTATTTTACACATTGTTCCAACTTTATTCTAAATAAAGTTGGACAGTATCCAAGCATGTTAATCTAGACATTTGTATTTACTGAAATAAGTATATTAAAAAAGGCACACCGTGCCATTTTACTTACTATCCCATACATATCCAACACATTTATGTCAAGTGAAGTATGTAGCAGTGCCAATCCAGATGTGTACTGTAATATAACCAATTGCTTTTTGACCTTTTCTGTTGTGAAATGTTGTGAAAGTCTTGTGAGCTGGGGTCATGCAGCTCTAGCTGAAGCTCTAAGCCTTCACACTGAAGATGAAAAGAAAAATGAACCTGAATAAAATAGTTCTGGAGTAGTGTCAGTCTGGTAAGCTGTGACCAGTTCCCCAGAAAGTCTTTCCCATGTATGAAAGATAATCACTGACTCGACTCTGTAAGTATATATTTAGAGGCCATTCATTTAATAAAACAGGCAAAGCAGTATCCTAAAATACATCCAGGCTCATCCAGGAATGTCATTAGAATCACATCAAATTAAGCTACCACATCATACTCTGTGAGCCTCCTAAGTATGAAAAAGATTGGAGTGACGCACTTCTTTTTAAATCCTTTGTTTGTTTGTGTGTGTGTGTGTGTGTGTGTGTGTGTGTGTGTGTGTGTGTGTGTGTGTGTGTGTGTGTG
>NW_024582382.1:745528-759304 GCF_018398535.1 Haplochromis burtoni | reverse complement strand
TGTGTGTGTGTGTGTGTGTGTGTGTGTGTGTGTGTGTGTGTGTGTGTGTGTGTGTGTGTGTGTAATCGTTTCCGCCATAAAATGTTTTGTTGCAGGGCTGTTTGCATTGACAGCGAATAGGAGTGGATCATCCATGAAACATAGATATTATTTTTGGGATCCACGTGTGAATAAATGCTGAGTACTTTGTCTTCAATAGATGCATGATTGTTAGTCAATTATTAGTCTGCATGTTCTGTGCATTAAAAGCTATTATGTGATGAAGATTCTGAAACACCATTTGTAAGCAAACATTTATCACACGACCAAAATGATGCCATAAGCCAATCTACTTTCATTTATACCTGTATATGTGTCACTGTTTGTCTCTGATCAGCACTAATACAGCAGGTGCTGTCCCCACTGACTGACATGTTAATCAGGTGGGATTTGGCCTCTAGTCAGTATAAATGTGATGGAAAATGGTTTGAATTACATGCTAAGCCTTTACTGGCCTGTAATCCGCTGCCCTTCACTTGGAAGAGTCATCCATGAGGTAAAGTGTGTGTGCATGTTTTCTGCAAACGTGTGCCTTAGTGTGAGTCCCACATGCTCTCCAAAATCATAAACTCACAGACACTTCAAACACCATAAGAGTTTCAGTGATTTCATCTGCTTATTTGGACTCTCCCGAGTAGGCACATTAGTTAAGTCATTGCATTTGGAGGGATGGAGGCAGCATGAAAAGAGGGAAGAGAAGGAAGCAGTGATGATGAGACACACTCAAAGCATCCCTTGCTGTTTTCTGAGCGACATCTAATCAACGTGTCTGCCCCCCTTGAGCCACAGATGGCCTAGATGAACATGGTCTCGCCAACAAACCAATAGATCAGTATCTCAAGGGCAGTGTACCCCTACACCCATCACTGAGTAAATAGAGCACTGCCTACGGGGCAGTCATTTTTACGCTTTTTCATTTCACTCAGTTCTTATATCACCTCTTAACCCTCTCTAACGCTGTGTGTATAAAAATCCCTCTGACCCTTCCCCCTTCATTGCTTATTGCCTCTATGCCAGGTGGTTGAGGTTACATTATCTTCATGATTAACAGATGGTGTATAATCTGCACAAAGATAAAGAGGACTAAAATTTCCTTCAGTGGGTACGGGAAAGGTGAAATCCTTTAAATATAGCCCAAATGGAGAAGTGGGTTTTTGCCTGGAACAAATGAGCAGTGCTGTTTTCTACCTGAATGAATAATAATAAAAATCCATAACTGCCCCAAAAAGGGGTAGCTGACAGCAAAACATTGTTTGTACTTTGTTGGATGATTGTAAGATCTGAAGCACAGCTGTGTGAAGCAATCAGAAATCAAAAATCAGTTGATGATTATAGCAGATTTGGCAGTGTTTGGCAGCTTACGTTGGGGACCTGAAATAATTTGAAAAGTACAAAAGTACAGCTGCCAAAGATGCATCATCATGCAGGATACTGTGACAGATTCACCAGGGAATTGTTTCATAAGAGGTTAGATGCTAAAAACCATCATAAAAAAGCAAAGCAAGGTAGACAAAGGAAGAGAAGGAATATGCAGTTCAGCAGGAGAATATGTATAGATTGTTTAAGCTGCCAAAGAAGCTCTGTTACTTCAGGGAATGAACTTGGGACATTGGAGGATGTCTTCTGATGTTAAGTAAGAGGACAGTGGTAGTGAATCCTCTGGGTTCTGTAGATCACAGTGTGGGTCCTCCATGGATTGGGCTTGTTTCAGCGCATCCTGCTGATGTTTGATCTGATAGGAGTTTGAAGACAATCCCACACCATGGTCTTGATGCCATACTCTTTGTACCAGTCCTGATGTGTTTTTGTCATATGGCAGGGAACAATGTCCCGCCGGAAGAGGCCACTGCCATCAAAGTGTGCTCTTCCCATGTTAAAGTACACATGTACACATGTTAAAGTAACAGCCACATAAATGACTCAAGGTTTCGCAGCAGAATGCTGCATTTTATTGAGATAATCAGTGCCATAAATATTAGCTCTAAGCTATTTTTATGTTGTAACCGTTTAGATTACCCGGGGCTCACCCATCACTTCACTGGGTCCACATGATCATCATACTTGTTAACACATTCTAATCAGCCAATCACATGATAGCAACTCAGTATATTTAGTCAAATAGTAATAGACAAGATGACTTATTGGGAAAAACATACTGGGGAAAAATATGATTTAAGTGACCTTAGAGGATTGTTAGTGCTGACTTCAATATTCCAGAATCCACTGCTCTACTGGGATTTTCTTGTACAACCATCTCCAAGGTTTAAAGAATGTTCTGAAAGAGAAAATATCCAGTGAGCAGCAGTTCTCCGGTCAGAGATCAGAAGTGAATAAGAAGTTAAGAGTGATAAGAGGGCAACAGTGTCTTGAATGACAACTCATTACAACCGAGGTATGAGAGAGCAGCAGAAGCAGAAGACCACATCAGGAGCACGCTAGTCAGCTAAGAGCAGGAAAATTAGGCTACAGTTTGCATGGGATCCAAACTGCACAATAGAAGACTTCCTGCTCTGATAAATTTAGATTTGGATGGTAGGGCCAGATATGTATCAGTCATTCACGCTGCTAGCTGTGGTGTAAGGGTGTAGGGGATAGTCTGTTGAATGAAGAAAATTGGTTCCTTATTACCAGTTTAGCATCATTTACCTTGTTGAATCTATGCCATGATGAATCAAGGCAGTTCTGATAGCCAAAGTACCAGCAACAAAGTGTCTGGTGAGTGTATATAAACATGAATAAATGCCAGTAGAAATGCTGTCTGTTAAATTATTAATAATTTTAACCCCACAAATCAAATGCCATTCACCTTTGTTTCAGTGGAGTGTGGGCAGCTGTCTCTGTGACAGAAAATTCTGTGCATGCCTGTAGGTATAAAAATGAAAGGCATGCTGGCTTGTGAAGAATACACATCGTTTCAATAGGAATTTGTAAGTATACAGAAATGGAGCAGTGAGTTGGTGGATGAGAGAATTTGTTCACAGTTGTCTTTTCTTAGCTAAATAAACACTGAAGAGATTTATTTTCACAAACCAAGATACAGATCTCTGCATTTTCTTTCAAAGTAAGAAAAGTGTGTGTCTGCATGTATGTGTATTTGTATATGTGGAGACTTCAATTTGCTGGTCACCCTGAAGCAGGGCAGACACGAGCCCACAGAGACTCACGCACACACACATACATACACCTCATGAATAGATGGTAAGGTCATTTAGAATAAGTATTGTCCATGCAAAAAGCAGAGTGACTGTCCTCTGTAGAGGAGAGGGGTACTTCTCTTCTATGCATCATTAGCTCTCGTCATTTCCTTGTGTGTATATGTGCTCACCATCTGCTGCACCCAATCAGAGCTGCTCATCAGTCGTGGACCACTTCAGGTTCACATCTCTGTACAATGGCATCTCATTTCTGTCTCTCTCTAACTCTGAGTTGAGAGCAGCGCTCGTTCCTACATTTTTCTCTCCCTCTTTATGTTGTTCTCTTTTCGTCTTCCTCATTTCCTTTTTCTTGCGGTGAATAGAGAGACACAATCAAGCTCACTCCTGTTTTTTAACTGTCTGTCCATTTGGTGCTGGAAGAGTGATTTTCATCTCTCTCCTGTCATTCAGTAACCTCCACTGCCGTTATCATTTGTAGTCAAAAATAGGCCATAATGACTGCATATTGGCATTCTCTTACTTGGGAATAATGAATTCAGTGGATTTATGATTAATGTGGTGATAAAGGCATAATTAGTTGAAGAATTAACACATGCTCCCTGTCTACACACTGATTGCTTGTGAGACAGTTGAGCATGTGGAAATCTTTTCACTTCCATGTGGCTCTAGGGGTGGTGCCAAGAGTAGCTGTTTTGTTGCTTTCACATCTGTCAGTATTATTTTTCTTAGCCATTTATCCTCAAAATCAATAGTTTTTCAGTAATTTGAGCAAGGACACAAATAGTTTGTGGTCTCTGTGACCTATAAACTGTAATTCTATCGGTCACCATGACTAAATCTTACGGCTAATAAGTGATAATGGAATAAAGCTTGTGAGCCACCTCATGGATACACCAATCATGCATAATATTGTGACTGCTGACAGGTGAAGTGAGTAACACTGATTATGTAATCATCATGCCACCTGTTAGTGGATGAGATATATTAGGCAGCAAGTGAACATTTTGTTCTCAGTGTTGATGTGTTAGATGCAGGACAAATGGGAAAGTATAAGGAAATGAGTGAGTTTCAAGGGCCAAATTGTCAAACTTGGACATAGCATCTCTAAAACTGCAGCTCTCGTGTTCCCAGTCTGTAGTGGTTAGTGTCTAACAAAAGTGGTCCAAGAACAGTGGTGAACCAGTGACAGGGTCATGTTTAGCCAAGCTCACTGATGCACACGGAGAGCGAAAGCTGCCCCGTGTGGTCCGATCCAGTAAAGTTAATACTGGTTCTTATAGAAAGAAAGATCTCTGAATAAACAGTGCAGTTTGTTGTGTATGTGGCTACACAGACCATTAAGGGTACCCAAGCTGAATCTTGTCAACAATGGGAACGTGAGCATCAGAAGTGGATCCCGGAGCTATGGAAGAAAGTGGACTAGTCTGATTAATCACATTTTCATTAGCAGCACTTGGCATTAGGTTGCACTATGGGGGGAAGGCAAGCGGGCAGAAGCAGTGTGACGCTTTGGACAATGTCCTGCTGGGAAATCTTGATTCCAGCTACCACTTACCTAAGTATTGTTGCAGAAAAGCATAAATGGTTCAAAAATGGTTTGAGAAGCATGACAAGTTTGAAATGTTGACTTGGCTTCCAAATTCCCCAGATCTCAACCCAATCGAGCCTTTATGAGATGTTCTGGGAAAGAACATCTGATCCATAGAGGCCACAGCTTGCAACTTGGAGAAATTAAAGGTTCTGTAGATAAGCTGTTGGCACCAGATACCACACCACATCTTCAGTGGTCTAGTGGAGTCAATGCCTTGATGGGTCAGGGCTGTTTTAGCAGCAAAAGGGGGGAGTATGAGACAGGTGGATAAAATATGTGTTGGACGCATACGAACTCCAGTAATCCACACCAGAGGAGTGGATTACTGTGGGAGCACTTAAAAAAGTTTCTGAGGATGTCAGACTTTATTCTTGAATTCTATTGTAAGTGTCACATACTGTCAGAGTAAGTTAATTAAAAAGGAAAGAACTCTCTTCCGCTTTTCCATTTCTGTTTGAGCATATGTCACTGGTGCTTGCTGTGTGGAATGACCAGGTCGATGACAAGCATACATATTCTCATAGTCATATAATCTTTTATAATGAATTTCCTTAATGAACTGGATCGTAAAGACCAGTTTAAAGTTTTAAGAAAAGTCTCCAAATCACTATCAAATCACTGTAAATGTCCCATCTCTGTCTCTGCATTGCTTATAAAGTTTATTCTTGATTAAAACTCGAAGCCTGTTGTTTACAGTAAAAAATTGTCAAGCCTCTTGCAATCTTTGAGAGAGTCAGAGACAGTAATTGGTTCTTAGACGCATTTTTCACTACATCTTTATGTTGTCACTGCGCCTACAACTGCTGCCCTAGATATGGAAATGGGCCGTGGCTAAAAAGAATCCACCCATGCCGCTGAATAGCCTTAGGTTGTTAGCTTGAATATCGTTGCTGATGAAGTCGATGTAGAAGCTCATTAAAAGGAAAGCTGTACAGCAGGTGGATAAATCATTGGATCCCTTTTAATCTGGACTAGCAGCGGGGTGGAGGATGCTGTCATATCCTACTGAATATCCTGTATAAACATCTGGAGGGCCAAAAGACTCATGCTAGACTTAATTATCTTAACTTTTTATTGGCTTTCAAAACTATCATCCCACACATACTCACTGATAAGATGCTGCCATATTTCACTCAACAGACATCTTGTGGGATGAAAGATAAGGACATTATGACTAATTAATCCCAACATGCAGGGATGGGCAGCTTCGCACCTCCACAGGTTTTCAAGTATTGGTCTTTGCGCTTTTCTTTTCTTGTCTTACACCAGCTTTAGCACACCAGTGTGATATTAAATAAAGTGCAATCATATATCAATGTAATATATATGTGATATTGTGCCTAAGCTATGAAGCCGGGAGGGTTTAAGTTTTAGGGTTTGTTCTTATTCCAGAAAGAGACTGAGCTCAGTGGCAGCAAAGCAAGCTTGAAACTTCCGTTTCTCACTTTCTTATCTCTTTCTGTGGTGTTTTTGTCTCTGTTTGCCCATCAAGTGTGTTAAAATTAGATAAGGCAACTGGATTTCTTAAAGGGCAAAACCAAAAAGTTGATCAAAACAAACTGGACGGCTGTAATAACAGACACCCAGCAGAAGGCCAGAAGTCAGTCTGAGTTTAGCTGCGGCTGCTGTTGATTTCAGTGGCAGTCTTCAGTGATTTGAGTAAGAGCAGTAAGCCAAGGCCAACTTTCAGAGTGGCTGTGCAGTATAGCGACATATCACATAGTACCTAAGGATAGTACTGTTGTAGCACCCTCTGACATTCTCACTTGTCACCACTATATCCATTGATCCATCACACTATTCTAAGAGTGTATCCTGTATAACAGCAACTTATCATTGTGTCACACTAAGTGTTAAACTGCTGGTTGCTGGCCAGGCTGGAGAGATTGCTCTGAAGGTGTATTACATTACAACTGATTATTATTCTCATGGGCTATACTGCCAAATGTGTAACTTAAAGTAGTCAGTGGGATTACTTATATCACGTTATTATTCTGATCATAGGGCTGTGTTCAGTTACAGTACATTAGCAGCTCACTGTATGATTTTCTTTTTTACAGAAGTAAATCTCAATACAAAGAAATAAAACTTTCTTTATACAAATTTTTATTCCTTTTGAGTGTTTTGTCTTTTTTTTTGTCTGTGAGAGAAGGATTTAATATTTATATATAGTTGCAGTCAACACTGTCTTATAGAAGCTCGTTTCCGCCAAAAAAAAGTATCCATAACTTAAAATTTCGAGTTATTTTCTTGAAATTTCGAGAAAAGTAACTCAAAATTTTGACTTACTTTTCTCAAAATTTTGAGTTAATAACTCGAAATTTCAAGTTAGCATTGCTAATCAGTAATGTATGTGAATGACGTCGTTTCCTTGTTATTGCTGTTAGTGCTGCCAATCAGTAATCTACGTGGAATGTGCACTCAAAACCGGATCGCAACAAATTGGCGCTTTCGAGAGTACGTTTGCTGATAGTAACGCCATGTGATTCAGCTAATAACACAAGGATTTCATCATTTGTGAAGCCACGCTGAAAATAATCAGCAATTTGTGCATTGATGACTGGCTACAATACTGGTAGCTTTAGCATTTATAGCCGAGGGCTTCAACTTCCGGGTAACAAGGAAACGACGTCATTCACATACATTACTGATTAGCAACGCTAACTTGAAATTTCGAGTTGTTAACTCAAAATTTTGAGAAATGTAAGTCAAAATTTCTAGTTAATAAGTCGCAGTTTTCTATTTCTATTAACTATTTTTTTTAGTGGCGGAAGCGGGCTTCCATACTGTCTCGCAATTAGGCTAAAAAAGCAGATTTTTTTAACCCCTTCTCATCTTGTGGCCATTCTAAAGCCGTGTTGACATCATACAGTTAGATCAGTAAGTGTTGGAACAAAGATACACAGATACACTGTTTCTGTAATTTTGCCTCTATCACACCACAGTGAATTTTAATCAAACAGTCGGGGTGTGATTTAAGTGCAGAATTTCAGGTTGAAGGTTTAAGTAGGTTTAACAAAAGTATTGATTTAAGTCGTTAGGAATTCAAATCATTTTTATACATTGTCCCCCATTTTCAGAGACTTGCATGTTCTGTTCCTTCAATATGTTGTGATAAATTAAGTGGATAAAAGATCTAGAGTAATTCCACGTGCTGAACTAGCTTTTCACTGGAGTTCTCAATTTGAGGGCAATATAGATGTTGATTTAAGTGAAGGAGGATATTATGGATATTATAGGCTGAAAACCTTAAATAAACCTGTTGCATGTCGCAACTCATTTCATAAAAACTTTAGGAGTGGCCACATGTATAGTTTGGTTTCTTCTTAAAAAGGAGAATTAGACTTCATCAGATAGCCGGCACAGTTCTGGAAAGTAGTCTTTGGACAGGTGAAACCAAGATTACCTTGTACCATAATTAATGGAAGAAAAAAGTATAGGAAAGGACAAAAATACCTCATGATCTGAAACATACCACATCATCTGTCAAACATGATGGAGTGTTATGACATGGACATCTACGACTGCCAGTGGAACACTTGTGTGTATTGATGATGTGAAAATGTACATGGCTATACTCTCTGTTCAGATTCAGCCATATGCTGCAAAACTAATCAGATGGCAGTTGAATAATGACCCAAAACATGCTAAGAGTTTTTCAAGGCAAAGAAATAAGACATTCTTCAGTCACTCAGTCAGTCACCTGATCACAACCCAACAGAGCATTTCAGTTACTGAAGGCAAAACTGCAGCCACAGGGACACACAAGCAACGACTGAAGGTGGCTGCAGTAAAGGCCTGGCAGAGCAATTCAAGGGAGGAAATGCAGCATTTAGTCATTCTAGACTTCAGGCAGTCACTGACTGCAGAGTCGATTCCCGATTCCCTAAAAATTGCTTTATTTCTTAAATAGTTAATGCAATACTTTTGTTAATCCAATTGAATTAAAGCTGAAAGTTTGCACTTATATCACACCTTGATTGGTTGATTTAAAATCCACTGTCATGGTTTATGAAGCATATCATTTATCCTTCAGGAGAAAGTATTCTTCACTTTCATATAGGTGCTTTGAGTTGATTTGAATATGTAAGATTTAAGATTAGTGTTCAGTTAGTTACTGATAAGCTGGTACCCACCCACAGTGTCAAGCATCAAAGAAAACAAAGTCATTGTGGTATATTTTCCAATGTTATGGCCTATAGTTTAAGTTTGCATTTATTAAAATAGAAGCGTCCTATTAAGATATAAGTTAAAAAAAAATGTTTGTTTCTATTTCAAGTAAATAGCAGATGCAATTCTGGTTATCTAGTAAATTTACTGAGAAGACATCTGCCATTTGACACGCTATCTGTGGTTTTTGTCTGAGCTTTAGTTTATTTCTGATTAAAATAACTGTCACTTACTTTAACTCTTTAACTTAAAGTCTTCAATTACCTGTCGCCAAAAGCCTAATATCACCACTTTCCTTATCTGTAAACAATCTCATAAATAGTAGCCTCTGCGTGTGCCTTCTTATTCTTGCCAATCAAATCCTCCTGGGCTTTTCTAAGCAACTTGGTCCTCCTGCTTTTAAAAGGCTGTCAGTATGTTGATTTCTCTATAGAGGTTTAGCATGTGATTGATGAGCAGCAGTTGTCTTAGTCACTGACACTAAGACAGTGATGGAGAGGGCCCTTGATCCTCACCATTATCCCAAAATACATTAGGAAACAGATATATAACCAGCAGTGAAATGTCTGTGCAGCCATAAAGAGCATGCAAATTCTGTTTACTAACGAGGGCTGAATAATTGATATGGTGATAAGACTATTTTCCTAGTGGACTCATTCCAGCAGTTAAGGCTGTTGTGGAGGTAACAGCAGCATGTTTTGTTATTAATAGTCCCGTAATTATGAGTGGCAACCTGATTGATTCACTTCACTTCCTGCGAGAGCATTTGACGAGGCGCGCACATCATCGAACATCATACACAATTGTGCAGTTGCGCTTTCTCACGCGCACATTTCGTCATTTTATTTTAGGCAGCCTCCCTCTTGCTCGGCGTTGAAAGTGTCAGCTACATAATTACCCTAGTTTAACAGTGTTAATAGGTTCCTGGGGGTCTTTTACATGCTGATAGAAAAGGGGAAGATGTGCCAGCAAGTGCAAGGAGGGAGGGGGGAAGGATGTGTGTGCAATTGCATGTAGGTGTGTGTTATGTAGAAATACAGGTGGTACTTTTAGCACTACATTGTTTCATTACAGTCATACATGCCAGAAAGTTTTTCCTCATGAGCCTTTTCCTCCCTTAACCTTCACACTTAAGACAGGAAACTGGCTACATGCCCAAAGGCACAACCAAGCCCCAAAAGCAGTCACGTGTGCTGTGCTAAGTGAAAGGCACAAGACGTGATGCTTGGCTTTTCGCAGACAGCTTCGGTCATAGAGCAGCGAGGAATTTTAAGGGGCAACTTAATTGGCTCGCGGAGTTCGAAGGTTGCAGTCGTTTGTCTTTTTTGTCAGCAGTGCAGTTTAATTTTCTTTTGCTTTTTCCAAACGGGCTAAAACACAGTGTCAAGTACAAACCGTCTAAGTGTTTGCACAGAAGTGTGTGCATGCAATTGCAATGCATCAGCCACGGCATAACCACAGTAGCTACCCATGATCTTGGCTCTAAAAGACTGTATGTGATCCAGGTACCACGCAGAGGTTACTAATAGCTGATTTACAGATTTACGATGGTGAATGTGTCTATTCATCTGTTTGGCTGTTCATCATCTCTGCCTGTACTTATGGACTTGTTTGGAAAGACTCCAAGCATAGATTACAGTATGTGTGTAGTCTTTCTGTAGGTGCCTGAAGGTTAACAAAGCCAATACACTTCCCTATAAAAGTTTTGGCATGGATAATACTTACATTACAGGAGCGCGCGCAGCGTCATGCACCCTCCACCCGCACTCCTGCAGCGCTTCATCTCTGCTTTGGCTTTTGGAGTGCAGGGGCAGCAGAGTACGGCCTCTGTCTGATTGCTCACAGCAAGGATGCCACATTGTGAACACAGGCTCTACCACTTGCTCACATGCAATAGACGCATAGTCTTGATTAGAATTTCTGGCTTATTTATGCAGTATATGCACAGGGCAGCATATGAACACAGGAAACTGTGCAAATGTTAGCATATGTGGATGGATTTGTTCTTTTTTTTTGTCACTGCAGTTCTCAGATAAAATGGACAATGGGTCTTGATGCATTCTCAATCATCCACGTAAGTAAATCTCCAAAAGTTTATTCTGTTCATCTGGATGTAGCGTTTTGTGGGAGAAATGTTTCATCACTCATAATAATAATGGACTGCTATGAGTGAGTATTGACAGGGATGCCCTCAAAGCGCTTTACAATACCACTATTCATTCACTCTCACATTCACACACTGGTGAAGGCAGCTACAGTTGTAGCCACAGCTGCCCTGGGGCAGACTGACAGAGGTGAGGCTGCCATATCGCACCATCGGCCCCTCTGGCCTCTGGCTATCACCAGTAGGTGGTAGGTGACGTGTCTTGCCCAAGGACACAACGACCGAGACTGTCCGAGCCGGGGTTCGAACCGGCAACCTTCTGATTACAAGACAAACACCCAACTCTTGAGCCATGATCGCCCCTCATCCAAGGGACTTCTTCAGTCTCAGCTGACTGCAGGTTTCCCCAATCTTATAAACAGTACATTTGCATAATGACTGAAACCAGCCCACTGAAGAAACAATGGGCTGGGAGGTCAGTTCCTCTCTAATTATGCAAATTCTCATGACCATTGATCAACAACCACTGATCAAAGCCCACTGATCAATGGCCATGAGTACCATTCACAGAGACTTGGGGAATGGCTGCAATCACAGCATTGTAAGATGGTGACAGATGTACCCTTAGGCCCCCTCCTTGATTGAGAGATGGTCTTTCCCAATGGACATAATGATGTTATAATAGATTACTGCTTGCAAATGTGTTAAAGTCACATGATCAAAGAGATGTAACAGAGGCAAGAGTAAGCTATAAGAGACAAACTGCTATGAGTGAGTATTGACAGGGATGTAAATATGGTATCAAAGCCATTCGTGGTATTTTTTGACAGAGAGATGTGTTTCATTGGAGCTCTATAGCTGTGTTAATGTGTTTAAACATTCCTTTGAACCGTATTCAGTATTTTTAATCAATTGCTCACCTCTTACTTATTATTCTCTGCCCTGGCTATATACTGCTGAAAGGAAAGTCAAGAAACTCAAGAAACTAATGTATAAAATGATTGAGCTGTATTTATTTTCATTAAATGTTAACCACTGCAAAGCTAACTTGTTAAATTATTAAGTCTCAAGGTAAAGCCAAAGATGTGAATGAGTGAGGCCTATTTTAAGAGGTCAGTCTTATGTTTTCAGATTTATTATTAAAATAAAGTCAAAAAGGAAACCACAATTCTAGGTTTATTTGCAGCATTGACCCTTATAGGATGAGTATGTGGAGAGAAGTGTGAATTCTAAAAGAAGGCCCCAGCCACGCAGGCCTAGAGATCATTCAGCCCCCCTGATGGTGACTGGGTGTTAAGGAAAAATGTGTATTCCCTGATCAGTTGCCAAGAGGCTGTTGACTGTTGCTAGGTGAAATTTGTCAAAAAGAGGTATACAGTGCTCTGCCAACAATTTCCTGCTTGCTTTGGTTGCTACCAGGTTACCACTGAAGAAGTTGACTTCAGAGACAATTTGACTTTAAAATAAAACTCGTGGCTTACTGCTGGTATTGACACATTTCAAAAGACAGAACTTTATTTTGAAGGCTAATGTTCTGTTTCTCTCGTTTCACTATCGCTGAGCCAGTACTTGGCAAATGCTTTCACACAAGTGTTGGCAGACTCTGATAGTTTGGCACTTGCCCAGCACCAAACAGTACGCAGATAGTGGTGGTTAGCGGGTGAACACAGCGAGGCTGCTAGATGTGACCTTGCATTTAAGAGGTGTCTACTATAAAGAAATATTTGCTCCAACAAATCTATAATAATATAACCTGGTTATTGGTTTGTCTGTTTCGCTAGTTTGTTTGCAGGATTACTCCAAAAATTATGGATGACAGTGAATGAAAATGAAAAAATTTAGACTTGGACCAAACTACAGGCAGATTATGCTCATTGTCATTGCACTTTGGTGTTGTTTTCACATCATCCAGCTCCCATCCATCTCTGTAATCTGGTACACTGCCAAGCTAGAGGCATGTGTATGAGAGGTTTGGTTTCTACATGCATGGGGCATAAAAATCTGTACGGAGGGATATTATTGAACCAGAAGAAAACTTTGTAGAAAACTGTAAACCAACCACAATTGCTTTGTTTCCTATTCTGACTTCTTTTATTCCTTGTATTCCAGAACATCTATTGTTTAGGAGTAGCGAATCAATTTTAAATATATAATTTACAGGACTATGTATATGTCATAGTTCATTTTTTATCATACATTCATCGATGTATATTAAATGTAAATAACAAATATTAAAAGATATAATCCTGGTCTTGTGAAAAAATAATTGACTTAATAATTTCAGCCTTAGCAAAGGTGAGTTTTCCAAAGTTTTCCATGCGTTTTTCAGAATTTGTGACAATTCTGGCTACTAAAAGTTAAAGTTAGTGTTCTACGGGGATCAAACCATCTGCTACCAGACTCCTTGCCCTTCTGTACTGTATGTATCGCCTCTAATAATCTCTGTCTTTATGTGTCCCCTTGAGTAACATGGCAACATAAATAACAAGTGCTCTTAGTTCTAGGTATGTAATCCTGGGAGTGCCACAGTGACGGATGGATGCAGGAGTAGCTCATTGGCAAGGACAACTTGCACGCCAGCATCAACACCATAGCTGATCCCTGGATAATACAGTTGGATAGTCTTGAATACCACCACACACACACACACACACACACACACACACACACACACACACACACACACACACACACACACACACACACACACACACACA
>NW_024582382.1:723911-745508 GCF_018398535.1 Haplochromis burtoni | reverse complement strand
CACACACACACACACACACACACACACACACACACACACACACACACACACACACACACACACACACACACACACACACACACACAGATAGACATGTGCAGCTGAATCAGTCTCACTTACCACATGCTGAAACAGCATGTCAAACTGAAGTAGCAGTGGCCTTTATCTCCCTTTATCAGGACACCTTTGCATTTCTTCTATCTTCAGAAACCCCTTCCTGTTGCACTGATGTGTCTGTATGTGTCCATTCAGACATATGTGGAAAAGTGGAAATGTTTAGTTTTATGTGGTCCACCTCATTTGAAATAACAGAACTTCTGTTATTTCTTAGGGTGGATTCTGCATCGGAACAAATACCTGTTTCCTGTATAACTTTTAAAAGCATAAAATAGTCAAAACCATCACTAAATTAGATTTGTTTACATCAGAGAAGGCAGTTTTGTCAGTGTTTCTCCCTACATGTGAGGAAACCTAACTCAGCTCTCTTGCTTCTAATGAATGTCCTCCTACAGAACTAATGTCATTAACAACAGGTAGGGATGAGGCTAATGCAATCAAATCCTCTCAGTGATTACAACTACCATCAGCCAGCCCCGCATCACACCAATGAGAAGAAGCGGCTCATTAGGAATGCTTGTAAACAATACACCACGGGCTTCAAAGAAGCCTCCTCCCTAAAAGCTATCAGCAAAAAGAGGCAGCAATAAAAAATAGAGAGGAATATGAGATGGTTTTAATCCAGCAGTTTAAAGTCTAGTTCTTCTTGTTGTTTGCTTATTTTGTTTATTACTTTCTAATTTTGAAAGCATTTCTACAGTGGAAAAGTGGCTGCGGAGGGATGAGACTCAGGTTTCAACTGCGTCTGTACACTGCTCGCTGGGGAAACAGGTTGGCAGGTTTGATGCATGATGTTTGTATATGCTGTAGGTGTGGCCACTAAAGGTAACATATAGAGATTCTCATGACAATTGATAATGAAGAAAAATGAAATTTATAGAAAACGTGTCAAAATCACCTGTTTTTTCAGTTACATATTATATGGTTTGGATTATTAACCTTAATCTGTTATGAGTAAATTAAAGTAAATGTCTTAGTTTTTAATAATTAATAACACACCTTCATGATTAACAGTCGCAAGGCTACATTCATATGAGAAATATTTGGATTTAAACATCCCTTTTGTTTTATCATAAGTTTGATTCATGAGCTTAAATCAAAGCATCACTTCGTTTTTAAACAGACACCACGCCTGTATTTAGCTGGATTGATTATCTTTTTCCCTATTAATATATACAAACATAAATTAGATAGGAACATCTTGTTCAGGTAAAGGAAAAGAAGTTTACATTTGAACAACTCTCAGGCGTTTGTGGTTACATAACATCAAAATAATCAAAACGTGTTCAACCAGCGTAATTCAAATAATATTTCAGGGTTCAGCACCTTTTTTACACCTTTATAAAAATGTGTTTAAACTTGATGACAGATGAAAGCTTGTGTGGAGCTGCAGCAAAAGATGAACATGATCCCTTTAATACGTTGCCAACAGGAGCCTGTAACAGCCTTCCTCTTTCTCTGCCAGCTAAGTCTGAATCTGTTCAGGTCATTCTTGTCTAAAAACTGTGTGGTCAAAATACCATGGATTCCTTAATTATACATAACACTGTGAGAGAACGTCTGCTCCACATAGTTTCTTTCGCTCTTAAAGAGAAACAGATCAGAGGCCATCCCTAGCCACAACTGCCTTCTGATTCACTTTTTTTTTAAAGAGCTTACAATCATCTACCCGCTTTAAAAATATATTAGTGGAATAACAAGTTTACACAGATGGAGGACTGTGTGTTTGCGTATTTGTTTTTGTGGGTGCAGGAATGTGCAGGCATAAAAAGGAAGTTAAAAAGGCTGTACTTAATTTCAGCTGCATGCAGTAGAGTGATGAACTGCACCTGTGCCCAACTTGCACCCTTCATCCTTCTCTCCTATGTCCTAAAGGCAGTCTTTTTCCTCCCATTCATCAGTCATGCTATCTGGGCTAGAAATGCTTCCCTGCTTCCCCCTCTATGTGAAAAACTCTGTAAACTATCTGGGGAATTGCATGTTTTTCTTTGAAAATGTGAGAGTTTGGCATTTAAGTATTGGAACATATTAGCTGATAATTGCATTAGTGTCTTGAGAAAGTCATACAGGGCACATCATCCTTACTTGCAGGATTAGAGTTTCTTATCTGAAAGCAAAAATCCATACACTCTCTCTGCAAAATCTGTGGCCTGTCAGATCTGAATAAATCCATTTCCCCAGACATCTGTCAGAGCACACAGCATTATCTGAATCTTGCTGGTTGTGGATTGCTGGTAAAGCAGATGGTTGTACATTTTTGTAATTATTAGTTAGAATGAGTGAAAAAAGGACAGTCAAAATTTTCCCTTTTAGAGGGTGGACTGCTTTTTCTGGCATAATTTGCAGTGAAAGTGAGTGAAGGGGAAGCCAGCACCAGTCAGTACTAATAAATCTGAGTGATTCTCTCAGTCATGCATGTTCAAGCCAGCGGTGGCAAATGTCCTTGATGTTATTTTTAAATCTGGTCATCAGAATACCTCTGCAGATACGCCAAACACCACAGGCATGGCTCACAAACCGCCAGCGTTTTGTGTCGCACCTCAGCCAACAGATGCCCTGTGGGATGAAGATGACTAGCCATTAAGAAATTAATTAGATTTATTCCTGGATGGAAATGACTTCAGCAGTGCCTCTCCCAAATATTGCTGTTGCTTTCACAACGGCTCATAACTGTCAGGGGGATTGTGTTGTTTAGCTCTTACAGATTGTGTTAGATGTTTGCTGAAGCACACAGACACAAACTGACAAGAGGTTGGTGGCTCGAGCCAAAGCAGATTGTAAAATAATCACCTCTTAGATAGGAGGTGAACAAAGTCACATCTTAAATCTGGACTCCAGGAGAGTTAAGTTTGTGTCTCCCCATCTGCATTTCTGTGGATTTGTGCATCTGGTTGATTGAGCAGTGTGTGTGTAAGTGTGTGCATGTGTTGTAACTGTGGCTGAGTCTGGGTTTGTCCATGTCTAAGTATATCTAGTGTTGTATGGAAACTTTCCCAGTGTCTGTGTTTACTCCTGCTGGGCAGTTCCCCAGCTGAGTTTGTGGTCAAATGTGAATAAGGCGAATATGAGCCTGTTTTCCTGCATCGGCTAACTTTGGAACACTTGAGGTAGACGGATGTTTGAACAGTAGTGTAAAAACTGGACTGATCTGTTTTTTTGCGGTCGAGAAATAAATGGGCCACACTAGATGGAGTCAGCGTATTCAGTGCGGTGGTTGTGTGCCTTTTGAAAACTGTAAAAGCTGGTGTTTGGCATCAGTTTCACCTGCTATGCTTGACCGAGTGCATGACAGTAACTCTGGAAGGGAACTGTGTCATTGAATAATAAGAGTTGAAAAGCACAAGGCACAGAACTTGTTCTTGCGAGGTAATAAATACAAGGCAAAACTCAGTGAAAAAGAAGCGAGTGAACAATCGTACAATGTAAAATCTTTATTTGTCAGGGTTGTAACAGATGAGTATCTGATGCTTTATAGCTGCACAAATCAAAAATACCAAGTTGCATCCTTTATTGAACTTTAATAGTTTTCAAAACAGCAGTGTGCATACAGCTACAAACTGGTGAGCAGATGTTTCTTCTCATCCTTTGATCGACGTGGAACTAAATAACTCCTACATGCTCATCTTTACGGCTCCATTCATTCCACCTTTTCTACGTTCCTCTCTCGAGCACCGTTTTGAAGTACTAACATTTCTGAGTGAAATCTCAATGAAAGGATTAAATTCCACTTGAGCTCTGTTAGGAAAAGCTGTAGATTACCCTCTCCATTGTATAGTTTTCTTTTTTGTTTAATAGTGCACACAATTCACGTTTATTTCCACTGTGACTTAATGCATCTGGCTTATTCGGCGCGCATAATTTAACGAAAGGGGGGTAACAATCCATATAGGATGTCACGCTCATATAGTCTTTTTAACATGTTGCTATAAAAATCCCCCCAAAGCACGAAAAGAGAAAACTGACTTTTTCGTACATCCTAAAACAATGCGAAAGTCATCCATCACTGTACATCCAAAAACATAAATTTTAATTTTGCTCATGTTCCTGTAAGCTTGAACACAGTCTGATTCAACAAACAAGGATGAGAATGTGTATTTCACATAACTTGAAACCATCCGGCACATATTAATAGCTGCTTCCTGGGGGATGTGTCTTTGAGATGCAGAAAGAGAAAAGTTAAGACAAAGATTGACTGACTGTTTGAAAGATAAAACCGTGTAAAGTAAAACAGAATAAGAGATAAAAAGAAAAAAAGGAAACTCCAGTTTTTGTGGGTTGCTATAAAGTTTGCATATTACTGTTTGAAACTTCTGTTTATGCTACAAAAAAGAGGTGCTTCTGTGGTTACCAAAGAGTACATGGAAATGTTGTGAAGTAGATGAGGTAACACAACGAAAAAGAAATCCTAATTTGGCAAGATGTGTATTAGGATATTTGCTTAAGTCTCATAAAACAAGACTGAAATAACTAGTGTTATGCAGATCCTTATTTTTAATGAAACAACCAGCTCCTTAGACCAGACACAGACTTGTGTCATTTGTAACACATGAATGCAAATTTGAAACTTTGGGTTTTCTCACTTTGCTTATCTCTCTCCCACCAGCCGCTTACAGGAAATTGTTTTTTTTTTCATACTGTTGACAAGCGCTTGAGCACAGAGGCTCACCGGATTGTTGCGGTAGGTTGTTTACACTGCAATAGAAATGGTCTGCTTTGAAAAACTTTTAAAAGCAAGCAAATGTACAAGCGGTTTAATTTACAAGACGGTTCAAATGACAAGAAGTAAACATGATAATTGGTCTTTATGAAGTTCTGCTCGGTGGAGATGCATCACAAGAAAGCTTGTAAACCGTTACCACATCCCATATCTTTCACAAAGGCTATGACAGACACGATATGTCTTAGCTTGTCATTTTGGATATCTTATAATATAAATATCTTTAATGCTGTTAACCTCATGTAACCGCATGTAAACCTTGTAGGTTTTAATAAGAAATCAGATTTTGTCCTGTCCAAGTTCTCTTTTGAGGTGTAACTGATCCCCCACTGATGGGATCAGCGTGATGCTGTATAAATAATTATACATATAATATAATAAATTTCCCCTGTTTTTTTTCTTTTTTGCAAACAAACACACATTCATTGCCAAACAAACACACACACACACACAAACAGAGTGAACAAATGCCCTCCCTGTGCGCTCCCAAAGAACTGCTGCAAACAGAGATTAGAGAAAACACATCAATTCATGTGCCAGTGCTCTTTATTTACTCTCGGGCTTGGGTTTGGGGTGATAGGGACTGCAAACACTCTGTCCTAGCTTTCGACTACTGAACTAGCCATACAACAGTTGAGGTTTCTTTCTCAGTAAGCACTGCACTGATTCCTGTATAATTACACTCATTAGAGGACCGCAGCCTGGACTTTACATAATCAACATTGATGTGCTGGGCACAAAGACATGGACCTCAGGCCCGTTCTGTAGTTGCAGTAATGACAATACAGTCATCATGACAGTAATGATACTTTGATGATGCCAATTATACAAGAGACTTTGTTCTGTCTTTACCAATCTCTCCTCACTCTTTCCATGTGTTTCTTTCTGCCTCCCTGACACCACTGACCTCTATAATAAATGCTCTGTGCTTTAGTTGATTGTCAGGAGGATTTTGATCCTTCCCCATCTGAAATGCATCAGACAGGGAAATAGATTATCCCCTTCTGCAGTCATTTTGCTTACAGTCCTTGCTGTCAGGATTGCTTTATGCAAGAAATCTGGGCTATTGATATTTTGTATCCAATTATTTAGACAGGAGTCTTTTTCTTCTACTTCATTTCCTTTTATTTTTTTAATCTCCTCTTACCCAGTGAATGCACGACATCTCCGCATATGTGTGTGTGTGTGTGTTGTAGCTGCTTTAATGCTTGTTAGCTTGATTAGATTATTTTCATTTTTTTTCAGTTGTGTTTGTTGCGTTGCTAAGATGAGTCCATGTGGTTTTGACAGCAGATTCAATATATATTTTATCAATTTTAAATGCTTGTGTTTAGTTTGCAATTTCTGCATGTTTGATGAATTGCTGCCCTTTACTAAAAAACAATCTGAGGTCAGCATATGTTGTGTTTGTGTGTGCAACTGTACACATGCATGGTTTGTGTATAGCCATGCCTGTACACATGCATGTCTGTCTCATGGCAGTTTGAACTGGATGTGGAACATGTAACTTGCATGCAAATCTCTGCTTCCAATTGGCTTCACTTGTTGTCAGTATTCCCCTCTCATCAGGGTGATTTAGGAGCTGCTAACTGCCATGCAGTGTTTGCGCCGGTCCATCTGGAAGCCAGTTTCTGCCTGAACCAGAATGCCCCCATGCCAACTGTGGCCACAGAGGATGGGTGGGGGAGCTATCTGAGGTGGGCCAGTGGTTAGGGCTGGTTTAAGCTGGGGAAAGTGCAACAGTATTTCAGGATCAGCGAGCAGCGGACGTAAGATCGTAAATAGAGTTTTTATTGCTGAGCTGCTATGCTGGGTGAGCCTCAGTCTTTCAGCAAGATCGTAGCAGTGATTGATGTTTCCAATGTGCCGAGGGAGGAGGCTGTGCAGCGTGGGGGTGCATCAGACAGCGGAAACGGCGGACATGGCAAGGCTGGCAGAGCCTCCTGCCCTCCCTCATTTCCCCAGGGTTACCCCCTGACAATCTCCTGTCCTGTGTCAGCCTACAGATCTCTGTGTGGACACGGCATGGACTCTTGTCTCACACAGCTTCTACCTTGAGCTGGAAGTGTCTTTAAAGTCACTGCAGGATATTCAGTACAAACAGACTCACATACTCACTGTTGAAAGCTGGAGAAACCTTTTGGTCCTGGTGATCCTCCATGCAGCAGGTGCATTCAAGCTGCTGTTCATGAAAGTAGCTGGTTCTGTCCATTGTCCTGTATCATAACATTGAAAGAGAAGTAAGGGACACCGGTGAGTGTTGTTAGAAGCGAATTCCTTGAACAACCCTGTATGTACTTAAAAGCATGAGACAATCTGCAGCCCTGTTTTTCCAAATATAGATGCGCTTTTGAAAAGCTTAAGAGCATACAGCCTAGAGATTCCGGGTTTCTTCTTCTATTTTAATAACACAACAAAGCTGACTGAATTAGCTGTGAAAATCTGTGTAAGATCAAATTTACACAGTTAAATTAAAATCTCACTTTTTTTAACATACACAGAGAATTTCAAATATTTCTAAATAAAAAAAACTGTCTTACGTACATCAGTCTTACGTGTGTCAAATCCCTATATAAAGGTTTTCTTCATAGCTGTATAACCAGATGACTCATGTTCAAAATGTAGATAGTGTAGCAGGTAGAAATACGTTCCTTCTGTGAGCTTGGCCATTTTTATGTGTCATGCTACATACATTTCCACTGAGGCTCTAAAGTTAACTTTATTCACATCAAAATAAAAAATAATTTTTAACATACAGATCTGTGCTACACTGGTCTCTATGGTAACAGTCATGCCTGCATGATCTGAAAGCATGGTCTGCATAAGGTCACAATCTACCTTTGCAGAATTGTCCGGCTGAAAAAAATAAATGTATATATGAATGTTAGGATTCTTTAATGGTCTGTAAGGAAATATCTTTTGCAAGGGTGCAATATGCTCTCTATGTGTTCTGCATGTCTTCACTAAGGTTCTTGTTTTTACAACCTTGCTAATTTAGGGTGGCTAGTTGAGTTGTCTGGTAGGAGTGAGAAGGTGGTTAAGGACTAGAGAGATTTTTTTTCATTCAGTGCCAGAGAGCAGCATTGCTCAAAGCTTTTGAGAAAACATCTGATGGAGCCTCTTGAGTGCTCCCAGATTGGCAATGTGAATAGCAGCTTTCATGGAGGCTGCTTGCTCTAATGTGTTTTTGAGTACTGTGTGTGTGTGTGTGTGTGTGTGTTTGCTCACATTTGTGTGTCCTTGTGTGAGCATTTTCTCTTAATGCTTGTATGTACGTGTGCGTCATAGGTTCAGCTTTACTCTCTGCGTATGTGTGTTTGGTGCATGTGCTTGAGCAGTTTGGTTATTTACATAAATAACTTGAGGTGGAGGCAAAAAAGCCAGCAGCAGAAATGCACAGCTGGGTGTGTTTCAGGGACATTTTACAGTGGTGATGGCTCAATCCTTCACAGAGCTACAGTAGAGCTACCTTTTCATTTATTTATGTGGAGTGGATGCATATGAAACAAATAGCTCTTATTTTCAACTGCTTTCTTTGGAGAATCTTAATTGTCTCTTTCAATATTTTTGGCCTGCTTATCTTCAGCAGACACATTTACAGAAGTCTCTTTATCCATTTGTACATAGTTCTGGTAAATAAAGTGTTTAATATCCCATACTTCTATATTTCCTAAAGCTGCTGATGTTGAAGAAATACTGTAGGTTGTATAGTTTATAGTTTTTTTCCCCCTATATGCACCTGTTTGTTCCATGCACAGTTACTTGAAGATCCTGCATAGAGGCGGCATGGTTTCCACTGCAGCATTCTGGCTTGCAGGGGGGGACAGATAGCACTCTGCCATGGAGTCATCCTAAGTGAAATAGCTTGACATAGGAGCCTTACTGTTCCTCTGAGAGTCACACTGCAGCACTCTGTCTCCCCCAAGTGGTACTTCCTTGCACCCCGGACCTCCACCATATGAACAACAGCTGACAGTGTGATCATGCTTGCACTTGTGCCCAGCATTTCTTTTCACACTTTCCTAATCTCTTCATAAATGTCCAAATAAACATCCAGATGAACAGCATCATCTTTTTGGGCTCTTCATAAATGTTTTTTGTTTTTATACACGTGTCACTGTTCAGAGGGTATTCGATTCCACACACTCCTTGACACTTTAGGAATCAAGGGTATTTTTGCAGTTGTCCTCTGCAGCTATCAGGTTTTAAGAGGGTTTTTCTTGCTGGATGGGCCAGGCCAGACCAGACTGTGATAAGTTATTCCATAATGTTTTACACATCTTCTCTAGCCTTCCTCAGAAAGAAAAGGAGGATCCAATGTTTCCTTGGGTTTTGTGTGTATGTAATTGCTAGCCTCTAAGGGTACTTTCTTCCAGTTTGTATTAAACATCTTCTCCATCTTGCTCTTTTCTTCTACCACAGGTATGAAACGTCCGTTCAGCCCGTCGTTGCTGCCAACAATCGAGCTGGACAAAAGGACCGGCAGCACTGAGCTGGTAGTGCAAATGGACAGCGAGCTTTCCTGCAGCATAGGGGATGAGGGCGTACGACCAGATGAGCAATCACCAGGGGGCGCCTTGCATTCTACGCTCTGCAGACCAAAAAGGGAGAGGAAGCAACGAAGCTACACATTGTGTGATGTGTGCAACATACAGCTGAATTCAGCTGCACAGGCCCAGATTCACTACAATGGCAAATCCCACCAAAAGAGACTCAAGCAAGTCAGCAATGGCAAGATACCAAACAACGCAGGTAGGTCTTAAGCGCTGCTTGACTGACCATTTGTTTAAAGTTGCAAAATAAGATATACATGCAGAAAAGTGGATAAAGTCTTTAACTGGATTCTTATAACCGTGTCCATCACAAGGGTCATGCAGTTTAACAGAATCCCACACACTGTTCACAGCACACTGTCACAAGTTCCTCATGCCACTCCTCTGTATTTGTGTTGAATAGAAGTTAAACAAATTGGATTCTATTTGGTGAAATGTGTTCAGACACAGCCTTGGGCTGAAGACACAAACACATGCACGGACACAGTAGCATACAAGTAGAGCAGAGCTGAGTGAAGTTAGAAAACAAGAAGCTAATTAAGTGCTGCTTGTGTTTGATAGTTGTGTTCCTGGAAGTGAGGCGGCTGGAGTGAAGTTGGACATTTTTTCATTCTAGTCACAGTCTTGTTTAGAGCTCTGCTGCAGGGAAATCAGTCTCTCAGTTAAATTTGACGTGTTCACACTTTCATTCGCTTCTTTGCTCTGTCTCCAGCCTCGGCAAAAGACGTACATGCGACCAAAACATGTATGCAGACTCATTTATCTCAATAAAAAGAAAATACACAGGGCATTGTGCAAAAGTCTGTCACCTTCGTTTCTTTATAATTTGCCAGGAAAATAGGAAATAGGTTTATTTATTTATTAAAAACATGGAAATAAGAATGGAAATGCAGTATTAATGTGGGAAAAAAAAGAGTTGGTACAATGCTTAGAGACTTGAACATCAATATTTGGTATGAGTACATTTATTCTTCAATACAAGCCGAACTCTCTTAGGAAAGGTTTCTTTTAATTTCTTTAAGTAATCTCCAGGAATAGTTCTCCAGGATCCATGGGATGAAATTAGATTCATATTTACTTTTGACAAGATCCCCATCATCATTCGCTGAAACGAAGCCCCGCATTATGACAGAGCCTCTACTGTGCAGATGGCCGTAGATGCTCTTGTGTAATTTGGCATACCTCAGTCTTTTCTCCCAGTGTCCTTTCCTTAAGAATGACTTCTTGACAGACACACTTACACTGAGGCTGTTTCTGATCAGACTTCAGCAAACAGTAGATGAATCAACTAAAGGGCCAAGTGCATCTCTCCGATCCTCTGTCAGCTGATCTTTACTTAACTATTTTTAAGGAAAGGACTTTCAGATACTGTTTTATCAGCTATAGATAGTTTTTTTTTTTAACCCTTCACTTGTCCAGTTTACTCAAATTCCTTAAGGATACACTGTTCACCATGCCAAGATATGGAAGGTTTTTGACTCTCTTTGCAAATCACCTTGTTAGTGCAAAATTACAATTTTTATCTTAGTCAAACTGTGTTATCTTTGGCATTTTTCATAGATTCAGTCTAAAAAAACGAGAACAAGTTATGTATTTTTGCAAAAGGTTCCTAGGAACAAAGTGCCTATAGATCTAATTCAAAATTGTGACTTTGCTAAGTTGGCTATTATGTCCGATGAATCCCTTGAATTAGGTGCCCTTTTTATGCTAGAATAATAGGTCTAAGGGGCCAAACGAGTAGAGTTAAAAGTACTGAAAAATCCGCCAATGTCAAAAGAAAAACTTTATAAGATCACTTGAAAGAAAAATGTAAAGAGCAGAGGGGTGACTCAAAACTTTTTCTTAGTACTATGAGTTTAACAAAGTTTTGAAACCCAGTTCAAACACAGGCTGGCACATCCTTTAGGTGGTTTACATGTAGCAACATGTTAATCATATGAGACAGAAGTCACATTTGTATTCGTGTTGCAAACAGGGAGAACGTTGTGATTGTACTTGAGCAAAGCTGGTTTCTGTGCTGGAAGTCTGTCACTGTCCTCAAACAGGTGCAATAGATGATGTGTTTAGATGTGTTTGCATTTGAGCAGGTGTGATTTTGTCACACAAATCAGCATTTGCAAAATTAAGATATGATTACGGTTAGATTTTTCTGAGGAGGAAGAGTAACCTTATCCGAAGAGAGCTCTTTAACAGGTTAAATGTCAAACCCTGAAATGACTCAAGGGGTGTTAAACAGTTTAATCTCCAAGACAGCTGAGGGGCTGTATGCAAATTGCAGATATTCTCAGATGAGACACTGTTCCACCAATAGACCAAAGTGTCGTAGCGTCTATTTTTAAACATCTCCCTTCATTACAGCTAAATCATTCTTAAAAATGTTCTGCAAAAGAAAGAAAGAAAGAAAGAAAACGGGATGCCATTAAGCATTTTTTTCCTGCTTAAGCACCCCTTAGCTGATGTTTGAAAGAGCTATCTGTAAAACCCATTAGTGCTCAGCGATGGGAATAACGGCGTTACTAACGGCGTTACTTTTTTCAGTAACGAGTAATCTAACTAATTACTATTTCTATCGTTACAACGCAGTTGCCGTTACTAACAAGAAAATGCGGTGCGGTCGCGTTACTATTTTTCAACAAACAGACGGTTGAAGCTGTCTTCACCTTACCGCACATAAGTAATCTGGGCGCTACAGCTTTAAGCAGCTGCGCGCGCTCCCGCGGACACTTTCTGGCAGATGATCACTTTTTGGCACAACACCTGGAGCTAAGAAGGCAAAAAAATCACATGAGTGCTGCTGTTTAACTGAGGAAGAATAAAGAAGTCGTGGTAAGCCAATCACATGACCACTTAAAGACAAAGCAACAAGGTGATATATACCAGTGAAAATTGTGTTGATAGGCCACGTAAAACCAGAGTCATGATAAACAATATACGTGTGTTTTTTCCTGAATAGTTTTGTCACGTTTACTGTCTAAGGACAGCGCTAGCAAGCGCTCTCTGCTTATGACTAAAAAATTTAAAAAACAAAACAAAAAAACAGCCATTTCGTGTTGGTGGAAAAATGCACCATGTCGACCAATCAAAAAATGATATGGCGACATGACCTTTGGTTGTTTAAGAAGAGGGGGAAGTTTTAGAAGTGATGGCGAGAGAGAGAGAGAGAGAAAGAAAGACAGCAGAAAAAGAGAGAGAGCGAGTTTTGAGATATGAGAGATTTGTGACGTTTAGCATGTTTGGAGTGTGTAGTTAATGTGTTGTCTTGTGTAGTTAGTGTGCAGTGTTGTGGATAGTTTTGTGTTGTGTGTCAGAACAATGAGGCGACTGCTGTCTCCAGGTAGAAACAGGAGTGATACACCTGCTGTCAGACCTGCAGGTATTAGGCTGTGATGTTCTCCTTTATAGTGGACAGAAATTATTTTTTTTATTTTGGAGTGACACAAATAATTTGTGTGGCATCATATTGAATGCAGAACAGCTGATTGTTCTGTAAATAGTTTGAAATGGTTATTTAAAAAATCAAGGTAAAAGGTAAATGGATGCAAATAACTTTGTTGTTTGCAAAACTTGTGCATAGGATTTTAAAATTAACAATTTATATTTGCACTTAAAGTTATGAAATATGATTCGAAAAACATGTTTGTGGTTGTTACAGTAAAAAAAATAACTTTTTCTAATCGGATTTTATGTTTTTGCCTGATTTTAGATCAATTGTGTTAATACAGTATGTCAAAATGAAAACATAACTGTAAATTCAGACACATGAAGTCGTGCTGAAAAGGATGATACCAAACAAGGCAAGACAAGTTTTTAAAGGTGAAATGTGGAGGGAAAATCAAAAGTAGTTAAAAATGGCCAATTATACCCTGGACCCCAGAGGGTTAAACTTTTGTTTTTTAAAGTAACGCAATAGTTACTTTTCAAGTAATTAATTACTTTTAGAATCTTGTAACTCAGTTACTAACTCAGTTACTTTTTTGAAGAAGTAACTAGTAACTATAATTAATTACTTTTTCAAAGTAACTTGCCCAACACTGTCAGTGCTACACTGGAACCCTTGCAAAATAAAATGTGCGTAAGTTGAAATAATAAGTAAAAGTAATCAACATTAAATCATAGCAATCATAGCAAAAAAATCCAATATGACAGTGGGTTTCCCCAAATTAATCAGCCTTTATCTTTTAGAAAACAATCTGTATATTTCGGTATTTAATGATAAAGTAGCTTCTTAAAATAACATTTGACGTAATTGTTTTCTTTTTTAAGGCAGTAGAGATGGACAGGAAATGAGTGCAGGGGAATAATATGCAGCAAAGGTCCAGCCAGCTGAGAGCTGAACCAAGCACTCAGCTGCTAAGGGCCCATGCGCCATCCTAAACTGTCTGATCAAAAAAGCGTACATAATTTTGGTATTACTTTTCTACAGAGAGGAAGAAATTTTAATTTGGGAATAGTCTGACATTATTTGAGGCTATTTTATTACCTCTGATTATTACTGCACTTTGTTTTTTAATCAGTTTAAGAAATTGGAAAGTACACAGTTAATATGCAAGGTGACTTGAATAATTACACATTTTCTCTTTTTTTTGTAACTAATGTGAAAAGTAAAATCTTTCAAACCCAGAAAATATTTCACTGTTCTTTTTTTTTTTTGTTAATAATCACACTCTATCTTAAAGCCTTATGCTGGCTAACCAGTAGCCCTGAGTCTTCAGAGCTTCATGTAGAAGTCCTTGTAAAAGATAAATGACTCATACACTTCCAGAGATATTGAACTGCAGTTCAAGTAACCACACCATAATTCAGCGATCACATAATATCCTTCAGGGATTTTTCCAAACATGTTTTAAAATTGTATCCAGTTTAATGTAAAATAGTTCTTCATAAATACTGCGTATGAATCAGATTTGGTTTAACCGAGTCAGTTCCACGTTGCTGCAAATACGTCTGGAGACTGAAGCTAATTTGTAGTCATGTGTTGTTTTTGAAGCTCTAAAATATATTTACACAAAGCAGCACTTAATTGCCCTAAATGGCTAAAAAGCTTGCAGGAAATATAAAAAAAAGTTGGTATAGGTGCAAAATCATACTTTAATTTTTGTTCATAAAAGTTTGCCATCTCAGAACTAATTGTTTTAAATAGCAAGCCATAAAAAGCCATATTACAAACTGGTTTTTGTCCTCTGGGCTTTAGAAAAGTGTGATCTTCTGTCTTATTATCAGCACACATTTTCCAAGGCAGAATCAGTGATTGTATGGAGGGGTGTCGGGGGGCAACATATGGTGCTATCCAGACTACGTCTTTTCCGCATGCATAAGAACAGCACGGCTCTGTCTAGGCTCTAAACCAGCATACCTGGAGCCTGGACTCACATATCAAAATAATTTAACAAATTTTGAAATAATCAACCAAGAGTCGGAGAACAGATGTACAAATGTGAGGAATAAAATAAACGAAAACTTTTTTGACAGTTACTTTACAGATAAATGTGTGTCTTTAGTTTGGATCTATTTTTATTAAGGGGATACATTCTCCCTTACATGAACAACAGACTGCAAGTCACATGTCAGCTGTCAGCTTAGGTCTTTGCTGTGCGCTGAAGTGCAACTTTTATCATAAGACATGCTGTAATGCAAAGTGTTTGATCATTTGGTCTTTGATGCCACCAGCTTTTTAAGGTTAGAGACAGCTGTCCAGCAAGCATCGAGCACACCTGATAAATTCTACAGTAGTATGTACCCAACACTTTATCGTACACACAAGAAGCTACATGTTGTTTACTTTAAATTCCCAGTTTTGGTACACTGGTGCATGTGATTCATACACACAAACACATATATAGTTTGTGACTCTGTGGCTGTGTGTTTATGTGTTGTTTTAGGTGTTGTGTGTATTAGTCAAACAGCACGCTGAATTGTTGTGGTGTGCAGATTCTCTCTGACATGCAGTCACAATCACGCAGCCTTATCTCTGCTCACCTTCTGCTGACTCCCCGAGGCAGCCAGCTCTGCTGCGTCCTCAGCTCCAGCACAGCTATGCTGCGTTTCTGTGTGTCTGTGTATGTATGTGCACATCCTCCTCATCTAGTTCAGATATTTTTAGATTTCTTAAATGTTACACAGTCTGTAACTCAGAGTGTGGAAATATAAAAAAGAGGCTTTGACGCTCCTGATTCTGTCAGTCTGCATATGTACAGTATCTGTGTTTGGTGTAGATGTTTATAGGTTTATTGCATAGATAAAGAATATAATATTTAAATAAGAGTGTATGTAAGTGTGTGTGTCTTTGTCTGTGTGTTACTTGCAGCGAATCTTCTCCATGTCGGCGTGTATTTCCCTCCCTCCATGCTTCACTGAGCTGACATGAGTCCAAGCTCTCTTTTTTTCTCCTTCCTGTCTCCCCTCCTACCTCTTTTTTCTACCTCTCCCTTTCTCTGGCATGGATGCTGGACATGTGGGGCAGCTAGTCATACTGAAAGATGAATGTGCCAGTGATTAAGAGAGTCCTCTCTGTTATCATGGGCAATAATATGTAGAGAAGCTTGCTGACAGGGCTGAATGAAGAGAAATAGTCCAGATGTTTGGGTGACAATGGGAGTTCAGGTGCAAATTTATGCGCTTTAGTGTTCATTATTATGGAAATGTTCCATAATGATATTAAAAATTCATAGCGAATACTCATGTGTTTGTTTTGAGATTGAAGAATTACTTTACTGAAGATGAAATAAAGTAAACAGCTCAACAAGAAGTGAACTTTTTAAACTCAATATTTTTTAGATGTCATGGCTCTTTTATGACTCCTAATGCTGGCTATATTTCATTCTGTCTATAGAGAAAAACGGCTACAATGCTTGCAATATTTCAATGCCACAGAGAGTTTTTTAGTCAAAAGTACTCTTGGTGGATACATATTTTACACATATTGATGCATGTATGGAAAATATTACTACTACTACAACTAAGGCTGCATTTCTAAGTCAAGCAAGGTGAAGCTTGTTTCATCATTTCAAGAAAATTTAGCCAGATTGTCACGTAAGCCAAATCTTTTTTAAAAGTAAAAGTACAAGACAAAAGTCCAGCTAACAAATGTAACACATATTCTTTACATCAAATCACGTTAAATATTTAAGGTGCAGATGTGTAGGAGGTTTACCTCTGCTTGATCCATATCATATGCTTGCTATGAACCTGTATTGAGTGCATATATGTGTAGAAAGAAGCTTGTTGACAATAACCTGTTAAAAATATAATTATGACCACTAACTTTTCCTACATCCCTTCCTTTACAAGTCTATAACTGTATTCTTTGTTTGCTTATGAATTTGCTATTGCAAAAATTCCCTGTTATACGCCTCAACGCTTTGACAATAAAGGCTCAGACAGCATATCATGTTGCAGAAATTAAAGTTGCAACAAAACATAATCTGGTCAACACAACATTAGTAGTCCAAACTAGCTTTACGCTTCTATTTAAATTGAATAGCAATAGTTCTGTGAAGTCAATAAAAACAAATGAAGTTGAATGTTTTGTAAAGGCCAAACAAAAGCTATTGCAAATCTTCATAATTCTCCCACAATCTGAAGTTACTGCAGAACCAGTTATAAGTCCATAAGTCTTTGACTGCTGGGATGACTGGCATGAAAACAATATAGAATTATGACTTTTATCTTTTCAGGGTTTGGTTAATAGTATTTTAATATGGGTTTTAACGTTCAATGCAGTAGTCTAATAATTAAATATCGGTGAAATGTCTGGCTTGATTAGTGACTATCATCAATCCAGATGTCAGGTTTGCAGCTTTAATTACTGCTTAAACTGGAATAGTGTTTATGTTTGCTGCTGACAACCATGACTGTGTATGATCTATTTTATTACAGGCCTCAGTGATGCATGTAAATGTGTTTTTTAACTTCAATGTTTTGTTGCATGTGTGTATGTTAGCATGCATAACCATGTGTGCATGTATGTATAAAGCAAATTTCTACTTTGTTTCTCCTCTACTGCTAAGTAGGGAGGCCTCAGATCAACCAGTCCTTAGAGGGAGAAAGATCCTTAATCCTTTATGCTGTAATTAGTATTGGTATTAATTTCGGCCAAGGACATGCATCAATGTAAGGAGTCAGTCAATTAAAACTTACCCCGCCCCCAAACTTAAATGCCTGACGCGCATGCACACACACATGCTTCCTTGTACTCCCTCGTTTACTTGCAGACCCCCCTCTTTTTCCAGAGCGAATGATGAAATCCTGTTAGAAGGGTCCAGAGGGGGGGGATCAGGACTGTGGACAGCACCCTGTCCTGATGTGACCTAGCAAAGCCTGTGGATCCGAAAATCATTCTGACAACACGATGTTCGGCTGTGTGTGGTTGTTTGTGTTTTTTGTTAATCTTCCTTAGCATTGTGAGGCAGCATGAATGTGTCCTACGGATACATCCTCCATGAGACAGAAACCACGCATGATAGAATTAGCATTTGTGTGTGCGTGTGCCTGTGTGTATGTGAGGTTTTTTTTCTAGATGTCCTTATCTTATTTGCTTTGATATGTGAACATTTTTGCAGTGTGTGTGTGCGTGTTAGTTTATGTTTGTGTTAGTGTGAGCCTCCTTTTCATGGTTAGACTCTTCATCGCGGTCTCTGTCTGACTCTATCTCTCCGGCTCTGTTTTTAAAAAGCGTGAGGAATTGGATTAAAGGCAAGGATTTTCTGCATGAATGCATTTGCACATCTGCATTTTATTTTTGCGCTGCCTTGCAATTTCGCTATTTTTCCCCCCTCAACAGACTAAAATTACTTCACTCTCTTTATACATGCCTTTGGACATACATGTACAGACGTTGTTGGTGTGTGGTGTTTATGTAGTGACCGCAGTGTCTACTCTGATCCTTGTACATGGTTGATGTTGCTGCTGGGTTGTTTCTGTGTCTAATTCCAGGAAGCACTTGCTTCAGCTAATGTCATTTCACAGTTCAAGCAAACATTAAAACCTCTCCAGAGAGTATTGTCTGTAACAAAACAAAAAATTACTTGAATAAACAAGAATATGTAAAGTACAAATCACTGATAAGCTACAAGGATATATTTATATAGAAAGGGACTTATTTTATAAGCATATCCACAGTTTATCTAAAACACTGTCTTCCATGTCCTTTTTTTTCCTGGTGTGGGTGTTTAAATCTCCTGAAATGTGATGTGGCCGTCGAGTCCTGCACTTTGCCATTTTTTTCCACTCCCCCCCCCCCCACATCCCCTGTCCTTCTTTCCCCCTGTTCTCCACTTTGCCCCAGGGTCCAGACCTCTGTGTGACGGCAGTTCAGATTCTGGGAAAAGGTCGACAGGCATACCAGGCTGACACACAGGACCCACTGGAGCAAAAAAAACGTGAGGTGTGGCTCTTACCGGGCCACAGAGAAAGGGTCACGTTTCTCAAATCATCCAATGTCTGTGTTTACTCAGGTTCTGACAGGTTGACTGGCTGTGTCTGCAGAGAAGGCCAAGCGATTCTCGCTATCAGCCCCTATCTGCCCTGTCTGCTACACAGACCCGTACAGCCTCAGCTGCCGCAGACATATCTGCTAGATGAGTCGTACCGTTTGCCAGTTTGCTAAATGTCAGAAAATATCAGGCGGTTTTCAACAGTATTTTGTCATTTTGATCACCTAGCATGACTCTTTTTTGTTTTTCTTATTTATCATTGCCCTCGTTTTGTCTGGCCGTGTGCTTGTTTTTTATTCTCCATTTTCAAACAGAGTTAAACCGCTGGTCTTTTCAGTGTAATATATGTAAGCATATTACAGAGAAATGCTTTTTCCTTCTCCCTGAACATACAGTGAGGAACATCAGACATGTTGTAGATTTTAAGTAAAATCAGGAAATGTACTATACAACCCAGTGAGCTGTCTTTTTTGGACAATTTTGCCCTCTTCCCCCACTGGCTCTTTGCTAAAAGACTCATGAAAGGCTTTCTTTCTGAGCAGAAAGGAGTCCCTTTAACCCCCCCTCATCTCACCTCCACCTTAGCCATCATCTGTTCCCCATCATTACAGGCCTTTGGAAAGGCAAAATTACAGCAGAGTGACATATTACCAGCTGTATCTAAGGGCAGGAATGGAGGTTAGAGAGGGAAAAGGTAGTCTGGAGTAAAGGGGAAATAGAGATGAGCAGGAGTAATAAGGAAGATGGGGGTTCTAAAAAGGGAAGAATCACATCAGCAAGACTGAGACAGAGAAAAGCTTAGGAAAGAGGCTGACTTGAACAGAGAGAGTGGGTGGTATGTGTGAGAGGCAGACGTAGACAAACACTGTCATTTACAGAGCGAGGCAGAGCGGTCTGCTAATGGACACATGATATATGGCCCCAGAAAGTTTGCAGTTCCTCAGAGTTCCCAAAGTTCACATATACCTCCAATTCTTCACAACCAAGCCTTCAGACACCAGAAGCGTCTTTGCAGAAGGTCATTGCATTTTTGTCCAGAGCATTTTATAGTATAATTTTGGGGGAATTTGAGCTAATCTCATGAGAGGCCTCGTGTCACATCGAATGAGAGGAAGCAACCGCAAAGTAGTCTGACAATGTTGGAGCGTTTGCTAGTGCATGGAGCAGTGGAACTCTAGAGACCCTTAGTGTGTCATACATAAAACTGAAGTAGACAAGCTTTTGTAAACAGATGTAAACTAGGCGGAATGAGACGAAAGTGAGGGTGAGGGGAGGGCATGTACGGTGCACTAAGCACACACGCGGTCATAAACGCATATCTTTTTGCCTGTTTCATATCGCATCTGCATACAGTAACATCTTAGCATTGTTATTTTACGAAAATTAATAACTGTCATCAGATACAACATATTAATGCATCAATATACTACCTGCAGAATAGCAATCTTTTCTAATTTCTGTAAGTCTTTATGCTGATTGCAAAGTTGGACTTTTAAGGAAACAAAAATGTTCTTATTTTTCATTCTCAGAATTGCATTTTGTTTGCAGTCTGTATAAGATGTGATGCATGATTTGTCATGTTTAAATTTACCACAAAAGTTCTCAAATTTAAAACGGGTACGGGGGGGTAGACTAAATACTTTTTTTGTTGAAAAAAGTAATATTTGGTTTAAAAAAATTCCCCTCAACTGTTTTGTTGCTCCACCATTACTGCCTGACTTCTCAATTTACCTGCAGGTCTGTATGTATGCCAGTTTTATGCAAATAATCCTAGTTCCCTCATAGCATGGCCAAAGCGGACTACTACAGCTCCTTCTGACAAACACACACATACACGCACACACACCATGCCATTTAGAGAGCGAGGGAGGCAACTCATGGATGATTTTCATTGTTATTCATGTATTAATTTATTCGCTCATGGCAGACGTGAAACAGGGCTGTAATATGCAGATGTGGGTTTGTTTCTTGATGGGAATTTTCTGGTCCACTGCCTCTAGCTGCCACTAATAATAAAGACAGGCAAGAGAGGTGGAGGAGGAAAGGGGGAGGGAACTGGAGAGAGAAAAAGGGATGAGGGAGAAAATGCAGTTATAGGAGGGAAGGTTAGAGTTGTCAGCATGCCTCCAGTCATACACCGGTTCTCAAACAAATCTTCTACACCCTATACTACATATGCACGCACACACACATACGCACACACACGCACACACACGCGCAGGTGGTGACCAGGTGTGATCTAGCTGTGAATGGTCTTGTCCTTGACATGAAGGTGAGCATGTAGTGTTGTCTTCTCTGTACTGTTGACAAGACTTCTGACCAGCTGCAGGCTGTTGCTCTACTTTCTTTAGCTCGGTAGTAGAAACTGATTTAAAACTGGCTATTCTTCATGATAAGATTAAATCCACAGTTTAATATCATTTTTTTTAACCTCCCACCCAAGAGATAGATATACTGAAAAATATCAACAATGATCTTTAGCAGAAGCTTGCTGAAACATACTACAGTCAACTACTTCTTGACCCCTTCTCGAGAACGGCATTTGTTTTTCAGCTGACAAGAAAAATAAATATCTCCATAATGCAACTAATAAAAAGCTAATGCATTTTTATGTGATGTGTGTGCAATCTGCGTAAGAATATAAGCACTTGTACAAACTATCTTTGTCACTACCAAGACACAAATAGCCAAAGAAATACCCTGTGGGCTGTGAGTCTTGCTGTTTTCTGTGCATGCTGTTGTGGTGTTGCACTGGGGTTAGGCCCTGCAGGGGTGGGGG
>NW_024582382.1:622172-723891 GCF_018398535.1 Haplochromis burtoni | reverse complement strand
CATAGGCGTTGAACATTGGCATGCTTGAGGAGGAATAATGTCAAGAACAAGATGCTAACAGGCCACAAAGGATTTAGTCTATTTTCTTTTGTCGCTGCATGTATAAGAAATATTAACCCCCTCCTGTCTTTCTGATTGAGCAGTAGAATGACAAGCAGAGGGAAAGAAGGGGAGAGAAGTCCAAGCACATTTCATGCAGAATGAAAGTCAAATTCAGCCACACAGCAACATAGCTCCAGGTTGAGCTTTTTAGAGATAAAATGAAAGGAAAAAATGAAAGACCTGTGCCACCATAAAAAAGAGACTAAGATGTAAAGAAACCTGTGATATATACGTGCTGCCGTAATCCTACATCATGGCCAAATATAACATTTAACCTCACAAATTCCAATTAATCACTACATAAATCTGTTTATGCATTTTTTTTCTATCTGAAAATACATTCAGATTCTATTAAGAAACACTCGATATCCTACATGTGCTGCTATATATAATAAACACGCAGGCTTTCTTAAGATAATTTGGTTTTGTGTAGAAACACTGGGAAGCAAGGTGAGTCATATTGGGTTGAAAGCTAAATAACAACAGTGTCAGCCGTACAAGAGGTTTGGCAATCAGCACAGAACGAGCGAGACAGTGAGTGACAAGTGACAACTAACAAACCTCTAAAGAGTCTGAAAACAGGCAAAAGGTAAACAAAATAAGATTTAAAATCTATCAAGGGTACCATTTGCTGACAAGATTTCTAGGTTTAATGTGCTCCATAAATGAGAAAATAAGCATGCGTCAAGTTTACCCACACTGTAACTACATCCAGGTAAACATGCGGTGAAAACATTGTTCGGACCTGGCAGATACCCATGAACTAAATAGACGTGAAGAAGTTAAAGAATTGAAAAGGGTAGGGAGGGTGGGGGGGGCCCGTAAACGAGAATGACAGCTTGCAGAAGTGGGGGAACCTATATAGATGAGAACCAGAAGGAGTGTGCTTGGAGGCGTGGTCCCGCTCCTGAAATTCTGATACATAATCTCCAATTAATACTAAGGGACCCAAAGTGTGCTTAGAAACTAACCATTAACCAAACTTAACCACTGATACAAAGCAGTATGGATCCATACTTTAATGTTGTTTATGCCAAATTCTGACTTTACCATCTAAATGTTGCAGAAGATATTTTTCCTTTGACCTATTTCTTCACAGACTTCTTCATCGTTAAATCCAAATGAACATTTCTGCCAAATCTGAAGATATTCCCTCGAGTGATTTAGGATGACTTACAACTCCCTAAATATAAATACATATAAGCTTTAAAGCAAAAAATTACTCAAAGAAAAAAATGTGTTTGCATTCAAACAAACTTACTATTAGCTCATCACATGTGCATCCATGTGTGCGTGCATTGCACCATGCAATTACTAACCATTATAAATCATCCCAGTATTTATCGTCAGTGTGATGGACTGAGTACAAAGCTATTAAAAGAAAAGAATGCCACACATGTTAAAAATACATAGCAGAGTTTTAGCTAGCATTTCACTTATGCTAATATTTAGCTTAGATTTACCAGTCAAATAAAATTATAATATTTCTGCATGATGTTTAGAGGACTACAGCAGAGAATGGAAATAATTAAGCAGCATAGCTTAGAATTGTAAATTGCTTGTAAATGGTTATGTTCTGCCATTGTAAACACAGACCTCAAAACATCCATCCTGCATGCTGACGTCTTATTCCCCTCTGATTTGTAGACACACGTGCATGGCTATCTGGAGCTGAAGCCCACAGGCATGCTCCTAGGCTGGAGTCCAAGCCGTGTCAAATCAGCAGAGTCTTCACCAGAGGCCAAATCTGTAGCGTATAATTAGCTTTTAATCAGCACCCTCATTCAGGCGAGCAGTAAAGATTAGCCCAGCTTGGGCTCTGCTTAAAATAAGCATTCATAAATGCGTGCAAAAGCCTCTGACCCATCGCATCCAATCATACACACACAATGCAAAGCTCCCTCCCTGCGGTCTTTTCTCCATTTGCTTTCCCTGCCTTTAAAGCCACTTTTCTTTTCCCTTTCCTCCTTCTGTCTCTTCCCTGAGTTTGTTTTCAATTTTCCACGGATGTTGGTTGACCCATTCTAATTTTTAAAGGAAACGTTCAGCCACCTCCGTAGTTGAATTCGAGTCAGTTCTTAGCCACCGTACAAGGGCACAAAGACTTGCGCGCAAGCCTACACATAACACAACAAGCCTGACCTTAATGGCACCTTGTGCGCTGGAGGGTCTATTTGGATAATCCAATATGGAGAATTTAAAGTGAGTGTCTTTATTAAAAAAGCTGCTGGGGTTCGAGAGCGTAACATTTTAGATGAGCTCGTCTCATCTAATCCCTGCCTCTCTCTGGGGTGAGCCGCAGCATTTATGCCAGTAATGAAGTGCAGTGAGATGAAAGCCTTTTTAATGGGATTTAGTTAAACTGGGACACAAACCAGAAAGTCGGGGAGAGGGGAGGAAAACGCTTCCTCATCATCACCGCCAACGTCATTGTTATTTCTGCTCATGGATAACTCGCTTGTAGGCTGTGATTAATTTATATATACGTGTGTCATCTGTCTTTCCCATTGGCTATGGCAAATGTCTGTCACATGCCTCTTATTTTGGCATTGCAATCATGTTGCTCCAGTGGATTTCTCCTTTTGTTTTTTTTTGTACCCCGTTTAATTTTTCCAATCACTTCTGTAATTGTCCTGTTACCTCGCTCACTGCTTACATGCCTCATCTTGTGTTGGTTTGCAGCAAACAAAGACGGACTGTGTTTTCTGCAGGTTGAGTCGGCACATGCCGATGGGTGACAGGCTGGGTGGGCTGCTTGTTCAAATTAAATGTCTAACAGCCAAATATGTACTTATTTATTTTAACCTTTATATGCTGAGCTGCCACAACAGCATTCTCTAAGGTCGCATGGTGCAAGACTGTGTGTGCTCGCGTATATGTGTGCAAAAGCCAGTTTGCCATACCGCACTGTATCTATCTAATGTTGACGCATTCCTCGTTGTGTGCAGTACTCAGTCGGTGTGCAGAAGAAAGGATCCTTTGCTGGAAGTTGAGACGTAAAGTCAGCGCCCCCAGGCATTCTCTTTCTTCTGTGATCTAGAAGAAACCACAGACACACATACATACACGGAGAGATCACAGCTTTTTTTTAAAGCAGCACAAGGCCATAACAAGCTGAAAAGGTAGATAGAAAATTCTGTATACAAATTTGTTTGTGGAAGGATGGGACTTAACAATTCATTAGAAACTCTGGTTAGGTTTAGACATCAGTCAGATGTCTGCAGTTTTAGTTTGTGGTTTTAGGCAATGGCTGATGTTTTTGTACGGCAGACAGAACCAGTTGCTCCTACTTAATTTTACATGGCAGGCTTTTATGGTTAATTGTCCCATCAAGGTCTTTTTTGTCACATCAAAGACACTGAAAATGGGAAACTGTTTAAAGTTTTAAGACATGATTTGAAAGATGATTCCAGCTTCAGAGCTTTCGGAAATGCCACACTCCAGAACCTCTGACACTGCAGACAAAGCAAAATGGGGTCTGCATACCACGAAACCGATCACTGTGTGTGTCTGTCGCTGTGATGCGTTCAGCCTGTGAGATCTGGTGTATGTGGCCAGCGCTGAGTCCAGCTTGCTCCAGCCAGGCAGCGATCCTGCTGCTGCTGTGGCGAGTTTGGCTCATGACCTCCTTGGGGCTGCGCTGCCATGTTGGCCCCCTGCTTATTGTTCTGTCAACAGCATCTGTTGGGCCCGATAACAGGATTAGACCAGCCCCCTATAGGCCTGCGGGAGCTAGCCTGGATTAGCCAGCAGCGTCTATCTTTCCATATATGTGAACGTGTGTGTATGTGTGTCAAGAGTCAGTCCCTCCTGTCAAAGAACCTACGCTAGAGCTAAATAGAGTGGAGACAGGCTTTCATCCTTTCCGTCAGCCAGTAGATAACGTCTAATTTTATTTTACCTGTCATAGTTTTCTCACTATCAACACTATATTTCACGGATCACACACAGACCATTTACTATGAGTTCACAGACACTTGCATTATGAACGGGCCCTGAAGTTCAAAGAAAATTGAGCATTGTTATCCTGACCAACTGAGTGAAGGTCATGTCAAGGTTTGGTAAGGTTCCTGCATTACTCATGAATATTAAGTGCCTCCCCAACTTCATTACACGCTGTTCTGGTTTTCTAGGTAATAAATGGCTTCCCAGAGCAGAGAAGCAGGCACAGAAATGAACACCTGAGGTAGAATGTCATAAAAAAAATAAGCCTGAGTGCCAAAAATATCTTAAAAATTTAAAATAGTGGCAACAATAGCTTTTAGATAGGCTGACAATAGCCTTGGCACCTGATCCAGACATGAGAGACATGGAGGAAGGGCATGATCCCAGAAAAGGATATAGCAGCAATGTCCCAAGCCTCATTCACTTCCTTGTGGAATACATGAATCCCTCTTCCCCTTTTCCACATTTTTCCCTACTGAGAATATACCTGCCAAAGTGGTCATGGTCCTGTGACATTCCTGCCAAGCCCTGTATTCACTCCTGTGTTAAGTTCAGTTTGACCCAGGAATTTGTCAGTATTTTGGATTAAACTGTGGAAAAAAGCTCTCTGTTGCGTGCGAAACCAAGTTTACTTTGTGTGTTTTTCCCATGTCTATGTGTCAAGCAGGCATGTGGGGGTGAAAAATGTCTGCACTCTACCCTCAGTGCCCCAGACCAGAATAGTCTCCACGACAAACTAAAGAGGAGAGTTTTAAAAAAGCTGTTTTCAGTTATGTACCGATCCCCCAATCCCTTCTTCTCCATCCATTCTGCTTCCAGTGCCACAATCACAGAAATGACTTCCAGCTGCTTAAAAGATGAAGACATTGTGCAGCTCTATGTCAGGACACACTATCAGAACAAGAGTTTCTCGCCTACCCTACCGCCATTCTTCTGAGCTCGAACTGACACGCGCACTGACATGAAAATGATTTGAGCCATTCTCCAGAAAGCAGCTTCTCCATTTCCTCTTTCCTGGCTTGTCAGGATTTTATATGGCTGGCAGATGCCTCACTGCAGTGTGGCGATTGTTGCTGTGTACAGTGTGTCACTACGGCTCACAGTGCCTGACTGCACCATTCATTTTCTGACCAGCCAGTTTAAACAGACGCTCTTCCGAACAGGCTGCTGATGACCGTGTCGTCGTCTCCTGCTTTCTAACAGCGTCAGAGGTGAGGAAGGGTCTGAAAAGCTGGTGGAGAAATACAGTTTTAATCTCTCCTGGCCTCTCAGTGTCCCAACTGGTCACTCCTTACATTGAGCACACAGTCTGGGTATTCACAGCTTGCACAATATAGAGCATAAAACATCAATCCTTAGTTTTATAAAAGATGCCCTGTGTGTACACTCTGAGTTCACAAACATTTTTACATCAAGGTCTCTGAGTGAATACACTTCATTGGTCAGATTCTGTGTGATGAATTCCCATCTGAGAAAATAGTTGGTTTAACTTTTACACAGATCAACTGTAGCAAGACGGGGGATAAAGAGCCATGTCACCCACAATGACCCTGTCATGTTGCGTAATGGGCTAAATTTATTTGCAATCTCTGCAGCATGTTAAGTTGGAAATTTGGCATGATGGATAAAATGTTAGGGGTATCGAAGTAGAGAACAAAACAGAACGGGTGCATAGAAAACTCTGATTTCATTTACACCATAAGTGTGTTTAACAGTAAATATATGGTTTCATATTTGAGGCATATTTTATGCATTTTCAAGAGTTGAATTCAGGAGAGGCAGAGATGGGTGGGAATTTTGTAGCCAACTGCCAGCTTGAGCAACTCAACAGTTGAGTTGCTTAACCTTAATAGTTGGCTGAGTTTCCATAACAGAACTCTTTCCCTGGCTTTAACTGTATTATAAATGCCAGGTGCAGATTTTGTAGAGAATAAATTCTATACATATGAAATGCTATAAAACATTTTCATTGAATATAGTCAGCTGAATCATCCATTATGAGACATCTGTTAGATTTACTATATCTGTAAATGCCTTATTAAGGAGTCATTGAGCTCCTTTGGTGCTCAGTGACTTTGTTAAACCTCTCGGGGTTCTTGGCTCAGTAGCTTCTGTTAGAGTTATTGGAAAATGTACAGTCCTCTTTCAAAAACCATCTTTAGACAGATACTGTTTCTTTCAGAGGAACAATACATGGAACTCCTTTAAAAACTGATGCTGACACTGATTCTAAACTCCATGTTTATTTTTTTTCATGCAGTCATGAATTTTCAGTTGACACAGGAATTCTTTTTGCATCATCTTTTTGTATTTTTATACATGCTTATCTGGGGTTTTGTGTTGCAGACTATGAAGACTGTTATGTTGCCCCGGTCAATGTTCAGTTCATGTCCACATATAATTAGTCTTTAATATATAAAGTGGATTAGCAGTGTTTAAAATGGACAGACTTGCAGCTGTTCAAGGTTGTAAGCGATTTTTTTTCATTTGGTGCACAGCCTGAGGGGTTATACAGGACATGAAAGGCTCTGAAGCAACAGAAAGAATGAAAATGAATCGATGCAAGCGCTTCAATGTAATTTTGTTACTCTATTCTCTTCAAGCCAATTAATCAATAATCAATGGAAGAAAATTACTGAGCTTTATGTGAGAAGGGGATGATTTTCTAAAGTGAGCTTGAGTTTTTTTGTCTCTCTCTCCATTGTAAAAACAAGAGTGTAGCAGGGGCTTGTAAGGCCAGTGTTTCTCGCTCTTCTCCCTCAGCCTCTCTCCCCGTGACAGAACACGTCTATCTGTTTATTGTCTCACCATCACATTGACTCCCTGTCACTGCCGCTATCTATTATTCGAACTTTTCTGTCTGTCAGGCTCTCCTGTGCTCCCTTCTTCTTTACACTGTTAGCCTGTTTCTGTCAAACCCTTTTTCATTCTGTTTCTCCTTGTTGGCCCCTGCTCTTTATCCTGACACGTTGTCTGTCTTCCTTTAATCTCTTTAACAGGCATTTTATCATATATACCACATCTGTCTCCGTGCATGCACACGGCCCAGGTGCGTGTCTGTTCTGAATCTCTGTGACTGCGAGTCCACGCAAGCTAGAGGTCCGCACGGGTCCACGTCAGCGCACGCACTTGCTTTTACACATGCATGCACAGATGCTGTGCAGGTGTACGTGTGACATAGTGCACATAACAGGCCATCGCCTCGTCCAATCCACTTCACAATATGAAACAGGATTTTCCTGTGACACAGATTGTTCATTCATCGCCTAACACTGACCCTCTTTGTGGCTCTTGTCCTTGATTTATGTCTGTCTGTTAGTTGCCTTGGATCGCCTCTCCCTGTCTCGTAGACAAGTAGTCTTCACCAACCAAACAGTAAATGAAGTGCTGTGATTTGATTTATTTTATGCGTTTGTAGGCATATATTATCATATTAATGGTATATACATCATAATTCCTACCACAAAAATATAGTTAGTATTAGGCTTTCTGGTGTGATTCATACTTGTACTGTAGTGACACAGTTACGCATGCATACACACTGAATTTGCACGGTGGTGCTAGCAGACTGTTGCTATGTAGTTTGCTCTCTACAGTAAGTCTGTGTGTTTGTTTACGTGTGTGTGTGTGTGTGTGTGTGTGTGTGTGTGTGTGTGTGTGTGTGTGTGTGTGTGTGTGTACATGGAGGAGGGGGTGGTGCTTGCAGATTGTGCTTGGTCCACTAGACCCCTCCCAGTCAGAATAGAGCTGTCTCAGCTCATCAGCATTAGACTCGTGTGGCACCCTGATGTGCCCCGACAGTCAGTCACAGGAAATGATGGGATGTGAAACCACCCAGAGCGCCCATGTGACCTGCCATACAGGCATAGGCGGGTCTGGGGGTGTTGGATGGGATGGAAAAACAGGAAGGCAACGAGGCGATGCGTCCTCACAATAGCAGATGCAGAAGCCTTACTTGGCACAAGACTGACAAAACACACAACACCTTTGCACACACACACATATATAGACAAATTTCATACAGACATACTTAAATAGATGTGTACACATACACGTAGACACACAGTGATACTGGGTGCAGGCCATGATTGCTGTGATATTTTATCTGGCTGAATGGCAGGGCAATGAATCTCAGCATGCCTGGCTCTAGACCTTTAGGTTTGTGCCATTGTCTTTCACGCCACATGCTTCAGCTGCTCTGAAACACAAATGCAGACAAACAGACACAAACATGGGGACAGACACAAAAATACACACATTGTGGGTCCAAGCAAGACTAGAATAGTCAGCGAGAGCAGCCTGCCTTCCAGTAAGGCTGTGGAAATACACATTGTAACAAGTTGTTTATCAAGTGAAACCAGCTAATAGATGTTCAAGCCAACTTCCCCACATGTTCTTTCAGTCATGTGTTAGTTACCATTTTTTCTCAGTTGCATTTTTAGATTGTCTGACTGTATTAAAATTACTTATTAAAAATTGTATTTTATAAAGTCAGAAATGTATGAAAATTATTTGAAGTGTTTCTTGTGTGATTCATATCACATCTCATAACTAAATAAAGGAAAATAAGAATAGAAGACCTTCTAAGCCTCTATGTCATGCAGTTGGGACTAGACTTTTGTAACGATTTTGCTTTTTCAAAAAATGTCCCTCAAAACTATTCAGTCAGTTTCAATTTCCTCTCTTATTTTCTGGCTTGTCTGATATGTGTGACTTGAAAGCTGCTTACCTTGTTGACATCAACACTGAGAACCCGTGAGGCATGTAAGGGCACGATTAGCTGGAAACTAACCCGGCCTGGATATGCATATGTATATGCATACAATGGACAAACAATGCGTTGCTAAGGAGATACAAGAGCCAAATGAGTGACCAGGCACATATGCAACAAGGTTTATGATTGCCATGTTTATGTTTTGTAATAGAACAACCAAAGAGGTTTAAAAAATAAAAACCAAATAACAATCTGAATTAGAGGCTGATACACTGGTCACATAACGTCTTATAATTTTCTTTAAATATGAAGCAAAAAAAATTGTGATGTATGAGAATAAATATTTCAGGTGGATAGAATTAGACAGACTGTGTCCCTGTAAAGGAGTCATTTCTACGAGCAGAAAGAAAAACAGAGCGAGCGTCTTGCAGCACTCATATGCAGTTTTTGTCACGGTACTGGGTCGTGTGACCCAGTGTTTGAGTTTTATGTATTTTTGTATTCATTTTTGAGCTGGTGAATTTCTAGGTTGCTGTCATGTTTAATCTCCATGTTTCCTGTTTTATTTTGAAAGAGTCCAGTGTTCTTTGTTCATTGTATTTAGTTTCACTTCCCCTGTCCTGTCATTAGGTTTATGTGTGTCAGCTGTGCTCCCATGTGTAGCCACTTCCCCTAATCATCCTTGTGGGTATTTAGTCTCTGTGTTTCATTCAGTCTGTGTCACGTCGTCTGTTCATGCACCCTGTTATTCTAGCTGCACGTCATGATTCTAGCCTGCAAGATTCGGTATTGGACATGTTCATAGTCACTTTCTCCAGTCATGTTTCCCTGCACCTTCATGTGCCAGTACTGAGATCTCGTTCACAGTTTTTCATGTCGTGTTCATAGTCTGTCCACAGTACTTCGTCATAGATCATTCCTGGTCTTCGTTCATAGCCTTTAGTTACTCCCAGTTTAGGTTCTTAGTTTTGTCATTCCCATAGTTTATGGTTTGTTATTTTGCTTTCTCCATCAGCCCTGATTAAAGGCTCGCTTTGAGCTTAGCAAAAGTTTTGCCTCCTGCGTCTGTGTCCGCACCTGGATCCACCAAACACACTCTCGCAGACCGTGACAGTTTTTTTCCAAGGTCCAAACCCTTGCAGTCTTTCAATTTTATGGGTCCTATTTTACAGATTTTCCAGGACTACCATCAGGTGCGTCAGATGCTCTCATCTTTTGGGAGGAAAGCAAAATCCCAGTGTTTCCACTGCATTTTCTGTGGCTCTTCACATGCCTCACGATGGATTACTTTCCCCTCTCACCTTCAATATCCTTTCACATCTCTAAGATTCAACTGCATCTCGAGGCATAGCTGTTTTTCCTTTCTTTGCTGCTCTTTCCATCCTTTATATGATGGTCTGCTGCTGTACTGTCAAATTTTATAAATTGCACAAAATGGCAAGACTGGCTTCATTTTTTTTTCTTTGTAGTTCTCTGTTGTTGATGTGTAAACACAACAATGTAAATGTTGTCTCTATATCTATATATATATCGCATTTGTCTCTATAGTGGCTCCAAGTGTAAAGACATTTTCACACAAACATTTGTTCATCATACTGCATATATAAAATACTAGTTCAATTCCTATTATATGAATAAACAAGTGGTTTACCTGACGTTGTTTAATCACTTCCTTTTTTCCCACTTTACCTCAATAAAAGCCAAGTTGACTTTGTTTAGTGTGAGGATGGCCACTAGCCACATTTATTATGTGAAAGCCTGTGCTTTTAACTCTGAATAGCCTTATCTTCACTATACAAAGCAGCATTCTGCCATTGTAATGACTCTCCTACGCAAAGCATGTCCTTTATCTGACTCAACAAGCACACAGGCTTTCACTGACTGCTTCATTGTATTATTTATTGAACCCAAAGACAAGCCAACTTTCAAGGTGAATGCTAAAAAAGTGTACAAATATATTTTCTGAGTTTTGCCCCCAAAATATAGATACTTTTCAAACCTTTATTTTCTATGCCTCAATACTCAGACAACCAAGTGTTTTGTTAGCAGCTATAATTCAATGTTTATTAGAGCTATATAAAGGGGACAAATTGTTTTTGTAGCCGTGACAAAACCAGAAAAACTAATCTAATAAAAAAAATCACAATAACATGTTTATGTAGACTGGGTTTTTTCTCTCTCGCTTTCTCTTTCATGAACAATACTGCAAAAACAATACAGTAGGAGTCTAATATGTGGTAATATACATCCTGGAGTCACTCTAATGGTAATGAATAAGAGACTGATTTTTGCCTTCATGTAGTCTTTGTGTGTAATTGTAGCCTGGAACATTAAAGCAGAAGATGCCCCTTTGTTCACTCTCAGTCTGCTTGACCAATGTCACTGTAATTCTTTCTATATTTTTCAAGTGATTTAAGTATGTGTATGCCTATACAGTGTAAATTAAAGAATATATGGTTGAGAGTGGCTGAACTGTGCTAAATATCATCAAACATGCAACACTGTTCTCCTTCAAATTCTTTCTTAAGTGGTGGCAACACAGCTGAACTAACTCTGAAACGATTGTTCAAATGTATGACCCCCTCTAATTACAGTTTGGAGTACCTAGGCAGCAATTAGGGAATAAAAGTACAATCGAGCATTATCCATTCTTTGCATAGCATGAGTCACTCTAGTTGGCCTTGGGAGCAAAACGATATAAAACTTACCCTGTAAAACAATGAGTCAGATATGAAGTATGAAAATATAATAAAGACGAAAGAAGCAAGTAAACAGTTACCCACTTTGGCTTTAGCTCTAGTTGTAAATGTGCTGTAACTGACATGTGTCTGCTTAAAAAATGGCAAATAAAAATGCCAGGATAGTTTAATGTTAAAGGTAACAGACTGTTTGTTTGGAGATGAAAAATTTCAATTACCACCAACATAAAATTATCATTGTTAGTCTTGGGCAGAGTGTTTGCTTATTAAGAGGAAAATCAAATGAAAAAACAAAATGGGTTATGTATTTGAGGCCATTATTATATTAGACTTTATTGAGGTCTGCTTATTAAATTTTGATTAGTGTAATAGAATTAAAATCCTAAATGTTTTTGCAAAGCTGATGTTTTTCCTAATGGAAAATCAGGACTCATCTATCACTTTATCATGTGCCAAAATGTTGGTAAACAGGGTCAAGTCACTGAAGACTTACTGTGTGAGATTAGAGTAGGTAAATATTCCAATACTGGCTGTGAACACCCTTTTGACTTCAGAACTGGCTTTATTCTTCGTGGCATAGACTCAGCAAGGTGCTGGAGACATTCATTCAGAGTTTTTAGTCAACATTGACATGATCATCACACATTTGCTATAGTTTTGTCAATAGCATATCCATGATTTAAATCCTTTGTTCCACCGCATCCCAAAGGTGTGCTACTGGACTGAGATTTAGTGAATGTGGAAGCTATTTGAACTCATTGTCACGTTCAAGAAACCATCTCGAGATGATATGAGCCACAACATTCAAATCTTCAGTGTACCCAGAGGATGGGGGCACTGTGGTCATAAAGGGATGGATATGGACAGCAACAATCCTGAGATAGGCTCAATGCTCAGTTGGTACTAAAGGGCCCAAAGTGTACCAAGAAAATACCAAGAAATTACATCATCACCACCAGCAGCTGCCAGAACGGTTCATACAAGGCGGGATGGATTCATGTTTTCATGTTGTTTATGCCAGATTCTGACACTAAATCTAGACTCATTACAACAGGAAACATTTTTCTAATCATTTGTTGTCCAATTTGAGTGAGCCCATACAGACTGAAGTTCAGTTTCCTGTTCTTAGCTGACAGGAGTGGCATTCGGTGGGGTCTTCTGCTGTAGTAGCCCATCTGCTTCAGTTTTTGATGACTTGATTTATATCTTTTTTCAAATAATTTTTTGCCTAGAGAACTGACACTTGGACCATCATCTGTAAACCCTAGAGATGGTTGTGAGGGAAAATCTCAGCAGATCAACATTTCCCGTCAAGCCTGCCTGACCCCAACATATTTTGCCACATTCAAAATCATTTAAATAGCTTTTCTTCGTCATTCATACCTAACGAGTGGCTAGCGAGTGCACAAACACCAAAATCTTCATTCACAGATACTATAAAGACAGAGCAGTGCTGGATAGTATGAATAACACACTTTAAGAGAAGAAAACTGCCTTAAAGATTAAATTCATATGCCTGGGTTTAGATCTACATTTCCAATGAGACATTCAATAAGTATCTTCCTACCTGTGTTTTAGAGACAGCAGAGATGTTTAAATTCACATGGAATAGTTTGGACTGTATTATATAGCTGTATGCATGAATTTACACATGGACCCCCGACGTGTCCTGTTATTCTTGGCAGCAATTACATCAGTTTGACAGTAGACATTTTCTGTTCCACCTGAGACATCAGGATTCCCACCTGCCTGCTGTTCCCCTCACCTAGCAGTTTCCCTCTTTATCGGTTTCCCTCTTTTTTAGCTCCTCCTCCCCCTCACTGTTACGCTCCTTCATCTTCCACTTGTGAACCCAGCCAAGGCGACGAAACACACTGATGATTTATTTATGTTAGGGAAGCCATCTTCCCCTCTTACCACGATCTCTTTTTCCCTCTCACACACTCACATACATACTCTTCCTCTCTCTTCTTGTGTTTGTCTGTCTGTGAAACTGTATGTGACAGTGATGCTAAATGGGACGTCTTCTCTCCTGTTGTGATGAGTTGGAATGTGCAGGTGGCAGAGCTTACAAGCACAACACACACACACACACACTTTGCAGTGTCATACTGGGCTGTCAGCCTCTCTCTCCTCTGGGTTAACGCATATGATCTAGATATTTGACACTATGTGCTACTTTTTTTTTTTTTAAAGAAACACCCCAGCAGCCAATATGTTGAGTGACACCAGGTGATATACAGTAAGAATATGATTTAGTACCAGACAGATGTTACTGTTTCTAATGTTCTCATTACAGTGGAAACTTCAAACAAGAAATATTGTTAGATATAACAGATATGAGGAGCTATGTTTATTTTTAGAGGAGTTTATGTAAATGTATCTTGCAAATCAACTTGCCATCCTTTGCTAATGGAAAAAGGGAAGTCTGGTGAATCCAGATGTTATCATGTAAACAAGAAAAATCTTGGTCACAAACAAAACTCATGATCCTAGCTTATAACATTACAGTTGTGAGAATGATGCCATTTTCTGGGCAGCACATTTTACAAGCCGTTCAATAAGTTGCTATTCTATTAACCTCCTAAGACGCGAACTCTTCCACTGCATGCATTTTTAATTTCTCTTTGATATTTGGGCTGATTGGGACCCGATGAATGTAAAAATAAAGAATTACCAGATTTATTTATTTTTTTTACCTAATTTTTGCTTCTAAGAAAAATGAGATCCACATATGAGGACATTCGTTTAAAATTTCATTAGAACAGCATGTATAATGTCCTCGTAAGTGGATATCAGGCCCTTGTAGAGCAAAATTGAGTATTTTGGTCTAAATAACCCAAAATGTGATGTCCACATATGTGGACGCCAGGTCCTAGGAGGTTAATGGTTTATAAATCATTCATTAATTCTTTATATAGCTGTTGTAAGCCATTCTGTTAAAGAAATTCTGGGTTTGAAGGCTGTGGAAAATTAATAATTAATTTACTGTATGTCCTCTAGCTGCATTACTTCTGTAGTCTTTACTGCTGCTGTTTAATTCATCAATATGACCACCTAGTTTGTGTAAAGGATCTTCAGCCTATTAATCCAAAATACATGTATTATTAACTTATTTCTGCAACATTCACCACTTCACATATGATAGATTATACATGTTGTAAATGGTGCAGCAATAAGTTATTAATAAGTGTACTTTTGTCTGATGCGCTGGATCTCCCTTTTACAGAAAGTAAGGGATGGTGAATTAAATGATGAATTAATGAGCTGGATAAAAACTAGCCAAATAGATTTTTTTTTTACAACCTGGTCAAATGTTATTACCAATGGCTTGTTACTCTTTTATAAAACATAAAAGATGCATAAAATTTCCTTAAACAAATTTACCTTTTACTTTTTAGTAATGGCTAATTATTGACCCCCAAAATTAATCAACACATTTAAGAGTCAAAGAACAATTAGAATTGCTTTATTTAAAAAAATAGAAATATTAACATATTTCATTTCTGGGGCATCAATAATGCAGTTTTGTCAAAGTTAACATTGTGCCACATTAATGTGCAAGGTGTGTCCATGTGCACAAACCTAACTAGTGAGTAAATATGAAGTGAAAAACAAAAGGAGTCAGCAGGTGAAATGAAAACTAAACATAGAGGTCCAAAACAGGCTGACAACCTTCCAGGCTGACAAACCTGCACTGAATACCACAGCCACCTCTCCAGCACCGCATGCAGACACTGCAGGTCTTAAAACCAGAACTGTTATCTGATGGCAGCACAATATTCCCAGGTGCAATCAAGAATGGCTGCAAAGGACAACACAGATGGGAGCTAACTAAGCATTTTTATATGACACTCCATGATGACAACACATTTCCTTATCAAGACAGATAAGGTGAACCACACAGCATGTTGTTGAAAAAAACTTGTGCTCTTATTAGTATCTGTTTTTCATTTTTGGGGTGATTTTAAATTGTATTTTAAATCCCGGGGTTTGCATGTAGTCGTATAATTTATGTAATTTGCTTGTTTTCTCTTTTTGCTAGTCATTCAAATCAGTATATGTTAATAAGGGACATAGAGATACAAGCTGGGAGGCTCATCAGTGAGCTGAACAACAAGCAAATAACTTGACACTTGGTCTCTTCTCCTTTAATGCCTGCTCTTAGACTTGCATTCAGGTGCTTTTATGGGACTGGGCATCTTACACTGTCACCCATCAGCATCTGTCTTTCTTGTCCGCCCATTTTTAAATTACTTTAGCGCCTCACAGTCTACCTTCTCAGTGTTCCTTCAACCTGCTGTCAGTCTTTCTGTCACTTAGTTGGTTTCTCTTTCAGTCAGTCAGTCGGGTAGCTGGCATGGCCGTTACGCTCTGAGGATGTTCCTTTCCAGTGCTCTTCAATTCATTTGTTTGTTTGTTAGAGAAAGAGGGCGTGAAAGAGATTTGGGTCTAGTGAGAGATAGTGAAGAGGAAAAAAAAATGCTATTGAAGTAAGCAAATTGACAGAGGGATTGAGAAAGAGGGAGATCCGTAGATGTCAATTTAAAAAGTGAGAGCTTAGTGTCAGGCTTTCAAAGAGGAGCGCGTGCGAGATGAGAGAACGAGTAAGAGATAAAGTTTATGATTAAGGAGAAAGGGGGAGAGTGAAAACTGTTTGTGGAGGAAGGGAATGAGAGAGGAGAGGACTATTGTTAGTTTAGAAAGAGAAAGCGATGGCTGTTAGCCTCCTCTGCTGCTGCCAGCCATTACCTATTCAAGCCTCAGCAGCAGGTTGGCAGAGAAAGCTCTAATTGAGGAGGCCGATGGCTTGGAACACTAGAGAAAGAGAGGCAGAGCTAACTTCTTTTCTTTTTCATTAATTAGCCTGTCACTCATTACGCTCTGGCATGTATTTGGGATCATAAAACAGCATGGCTGTGGTTAGATTTGATTGCGCTTCTTGTTGTGCTGTCCAGTAAATTACAGAAAAAATGACTTCTGTACAAAATAAAGAAGATAATCTGCAGCTATGCATCATATCCATTAACCTCAAGGGCTGCAAAAAAAGCATTTGTTTTGCTTAGTAAACCACACTCCCAAGCTCTCGTCCTCATGCTTTCATAGATTTATACAAACAACTCATCAAAAACAGCGGTGCCATTCTTATCGCACTCTCACATCCTCGCCGCATATTGGAAAACAAAAAGGTGGACATTACAAGGCTGTCAGGCGTTGACAGGTATTGATCAGGCTGCTGTTGAGAGACTAGATGAACTTCCCATCAGAGTCTTTCTTGCTGTTTGTTGCCATCTGTTAATAACTAATGGAAGTTGTGATATTTGTGGTGAATGTGAAGAAGGGAGGAAGAAGAGGATGTTGTAGTGATGCCCAGATGCCACGGCTAAATGGATGTCACATGATATTAGGCTTGCATGGCGTGATACACCGCCATCATTCTGTCAAGTGACAGCATTTATCTCCATATTTCACATCTAACCCCCTCCTCCACCAGGTCTTGATCACTCATCACGCACTCGCTCTTTGTCCCACACTTCTCCACCCACCCAACCCACTGCAGCGACACTGTCAGCACTCTACAGCGTTTACACGTACTGCATAATAATCACAAGCTGCTCACCTCTTCTGGAGTTTCCACCTCACCTCCGTGCAATGTAACCACCCAACAATTCATATTCTGTGCATATGTCACATTTAGCAGAAATGTTTCTTTTGCAATCGTGTTCTTTGTTTTGTTTTTTTAACTTGTAAACAAACTTTTCAACATGTCTGATCTTCTTCTTTAAATCGCCAAGTCTCACAACTGACTCCAGGGAAAAATCTGTGGCTTTACACAGAGCCAGACGGTGTACAAAAGAACACAACTGTGGAAAGATAACACAATTTCATTAAACCTAAGTGTGACAGCTTGACCTTCTCTCCTCTCCAGGATCTGTCACTCATCACCATAGATACTTGGCTCTCAGCAGCAAGTCCACAAGTGTTAACTACAGATTTGCTGTCCCGCAACTCACAAAGAAACAGTAATGTCAGACTTTTTTTTTCCTGCATTGTTTTTCAGTGTATAGCGTAGCAACTTGAAATGAACAAGTTGAACACTGATCCAATGACAAAGGAGGTCAAATGGCTCAAAAGTCTAAACAATATAATCATGAAAAAGAAAACTCCTTTATGTTGTATCATCCTGACAAGTCAATCTAGTATTTATTTTTAAGAGACCATCTGTTCTTACATCCATTTAGGCATAAATGAGTGAAAATGCTGGCAATGTGAAAAAAGTTCCACTCATGTGGAAATGTATCTGTGCTCCTCATCGTGTTTTTTAAGCATGTAGAAAAAGCTTCACCATGTGAGGCTATTTTGATTTTGTTCGTTTTAATTTAGATGGAAATTTCACTAGTTAAGTGAGCTAATTTTGCAATTTTCACTTGGTCATAGTGTATTCTTGGTTCATGCCACAGCCTGTCAAGTCAAACACAGTAAAGATCACTCCGCCAGAACTAAATCAAAGGTGTGAATCCCTGCAACTCACCCTGACTTTTACATGTAGTCATACATTCACTTAGGCTTATGCCCTTGGAATCCAGTTGACTTAGAATTGTTCTTATACCAATGTTGGAAATAAACATTAAAATTTATGTTATAAACCAGTGTACGGCAATTGAAGAAAACAGACACAGTGAATCAGGCTCTCTAATACAGTCCCAATCAAAAGTTTAAGACCACTTGAAAAGTGGCAAAAAATTATAATTTGCATGGTTGGATCTTAAGAAGGTTTCGAGTATAGCTTCAACATGCAACAAGAAGAAATGGGAGTGAGGCAAAACATTTTTTTGAGAATGCAATTCATTGAAAACAATGCTTAAACTGAAACAGGCTGTTTTACAGCCAGCATGTTGCTCACTCAGTAACTACTCAGTTCTCAGTGTGTGGACTCCTTCCTTGTCACCTATACCTGCTCTGGCATTAACATCAGCACAAGAACTGTGTGCTGGCAGGTTCATGGCATGGGTTTCCACTGTAGTGCTGTAATTGCTTTAGGACTCAAAAGCTGAATATAATTACCTACACCAACTTTAGGCCATATTAAAGGAGGGCGTAGACATTGTGACATCACTCACTGATTTGTGAGGTCTTGTTTGGAAGACTCAGTTTTAGATGTAATGCTTTTTCTATCTTTGTTTTTGGGGGTCTTGAAATTCTAAATTATAAGCTTTAAGTTCTAATATAATCTTGGAGCTTGCCAGAATATTATTTGTCAGGTAGTTAAAAAGAGGTCTAATTAGTGACTCAAATTAGTCAAGACCTACTGGACAGCTACGAGTTACATTTCTCTGTATTCACCCCTCATCTAAGTGGCCATGCCTGTAATGATGCACAACTTTTTTTTAATTATAATTGTCCCTCCTCCCTACCCCCATTTGAGATGTAAACATATTGATTTCAGCTGTAAAGGTGAGAAGTCTATGTGATTAGTTTCACTTTTGGTGCCAGCCTCAAGTGGCCACTTGAAGGACTGCAGTTTTTGGCACTTGTGCTCCGATTTCATTTTTCAGCCTCATAGATTTACTCTAGAACTTGACTTGTGATGCAGCTAAGAGCAACTATTATTAAGCCACTGCAAAAGGTCCTTAATGGACAGTATTATAAAAGAGCCTTTCCTCAATATATTATTAAAACATACACATAGGCTTTGCGGTGGAAAAATTGACTTTTATTTAGTCCCTCAGAGAGGTGTAAACATTGTTTTCTCTTAACATACAGTATGGAACAAATAGGCTAGAACAAATCTTCTTGGCTGAGGCTGACTGATGTAAAGCTTGGAGCGATTCCCGTGTTTCTAATTAGCCCAGGCTCTGGCATGGCAGCCCGTAGGCTGATGGTTGGCATGAGGCAACAGGACAGCCCAGCTGCCCCTGTGTCCCCTACTCTGCCCCAAAGGAGAGTCTCTGGGTCTACTGCTGCCTTTGTGAATGGCAAGGAACAGAAACCTGGATTGGAGAAGAAAGGTAGTTCACACCCCGCACAACACTCTGTCAGAGACAATATTTCATGTTTAAAAAGGAGCTCTTCATCAGCAATCTGATCACTACAACCTCTCCCTGCTGCCATGCTCCACTTTCTCACTTGCAGCTTTACTCTTTGGAACAGCACTCTTAATAGCATCATGACAAACTGACTGTTAAAGAGCATCATGTATATAGTATCAGTTTAATGTAAAGGTTGAATTAGACCCTTTGAATGGACAGCAGACACAGCTGATGAACACGTTATTTTTTGACTTGGACAGCGGATGTCAGGAACAATTTAAAAGCCCTCTTCACAATGACATCAACACAGCAAGGACCAGTGGGCATTTCAGCCAAAGCAGCAAATCGAATAAACTAGAAGCAGAGGAACAATATAGACAGAGAGAGACAGACAGATGGGGAGAAGAGACAAAGTATATGATTAGGTAGAAATACAGTTTAAGTAGAAAAGCGGAAAGGGGCGAAAATGGAAACGAAGAGGAAGTGAACTGCAAGCGCAGGAGAGGCGGAGAGGGAGCAATTTAATGCTGTAATTAAGTTCCTGATAGCACCCTGGGAGATGTGCTTTGGCGTAGCTCCAGGACAGCTTAGCATTACACCAAGGCCCTTCAAATCACAATCTACTTATACACACACACACACATAACACACAACACGCCATTTGAACAAACAGAAATTTAATTCCGAGTAGGCTCTCTGCGCTCTCGAGCCAATTTCAAATCCCCGAATATGTGTCAGCTTCACCAAATGATGCATCGACAAGAAGAGACACAAAGGAGGCGCAGACTGGCAGAAGAGACGGCTGTGAGAAACCATCACTTGCAGTCACTCTCACGTTGCTCTCACTCACACATTGTAGTGCACACACGACAGTTGCCTTGACAAGTGCGCACAAATCATACTTATGAGAGCACGAACGGAAACCTGTCTCAGAAAATATTCTTTTCTTTCCCTTCATGTTTACCGTGCACCTGTCATGCTTCTTCTATCCAGACCTGCTTACTGCTTCTGCCTTTATTTTATTGATTAATTTATCTTTATTTTTCTGAGGCTGCATGGCAGAACATATCTGAAGCCAACGTCATTCCTAGTGCTGACCTACAAAGCAGTAAGTTTGACAAGATGGCTAATGTGTTGCCAAGTTGTACAGGTGTGCAGCTTGTCTCTGTGTAGCCCTGTCATGTTAAAGGGGCTCAGCAAGGGGAGGAGAGAGAAAGATGTGGGACTTTGGAGAGGAAAGGATGACAGGAGGAGAGAACTCGGAGAGACATCAGAGAAGAGAGAGAGAGAGAGAGAGAGAGAGAGAGAGAGAGAGAGAGAGAGAGAGAGAGAAGAAACAGGCAATTACACCCAGCTTCGCTACCACACTCCTATCCCTCGCCTCCTTCAGGCCACGCGGAGCAGCAGCACGAGCAATAGGATTTTAACTGAGGAGAACGCGCATCAATAGGATCTAAGATTTCCTGGGAATTGGTCACCAAAGACGGGGGAGTAAAGGATACAGTGTTGACAAAAAGAGTTGTCTTTGGAAAGACAGGAGAGGAAACAAGTCCTCTAAAATCGGCTCCAGCACATTCCGAGGCTCTTCTTTAAGTGCCGTACGCCTACCGTTCGCACCTGCGTGCTGTCCTCTCTCTCTGGGGATAAAAGTGCGTAAATATTTTTTTATTTTTTATTTTTTTTACCGTTTTCACGGCAGGTGACACGCCGAGCTGTAGACTCACAGATACGGTCCTGGAGCCACGATGCTGATCGGTAAGTGTTAAACACCTACAGTTCTCCACTTTACCGGTGATAACGCGGCTGCGCTGAGTAAGCAATACACGAAAGATTCCTGAAAGGTTCCAAATACAACCGTTTCAGGATTTCGCGTTGCAACAGTGTCGATGGGTAAAAAAAGATCTTAAAGCATGTTAATGCAAACACACTATGTGGAGCAGGCGCGCTAAAAGTCCTTGTCGGGAAAAATGAAAAATCCAGGGATTCAGTCATTTATCGGGCTCGCAAGTTGACCATTTGAAGTGTCTTTTTTTATGATTTATTCATGAATGTCCTGTGCGCCGTCGATTACATGCCTGTGCATCAACAATCACCGCATCAGATTATATGAAGCTCAACCAAAAGTGTGCGTCCTGGCTGGTTCGGAGTTACCGACACCTCACACTCCTTAGTCCTCTCGGCCCATAGATGGAACTTGGCGCTTTTATCACGAAAACTTCCACCGTAGATTATCATTAATATGGTTTTGTTCTTTTTTCTTTTAAAAGGTCACAACGTTCCGAGTCATCAGTAATAATAAAAAAACAAAACAAAACATCAGTCTGTTTGAGAAAAATGACCTTCTCAAACATCAGCTAAATAAATAAAATAAATACGTTTGTTTGTGTGTGTGTGTGTGTGTGGAGGGGGGGGGGGGACTATAATTAATGGACATTTGTAAACCAGTTCCTGATAATAAGCATCATAAGCTCGTTGTGAAGAACGACGTCATTAACCTGACGTCTCAGTGTGCCTTCAAACAACTCGTTGTTCATTTTTTTTATTAATAGATAAAATTGACCAGCTTACCCTGAACTATTCAAGTAGTGATGTTTGAAGATCTCAACCTTTTGGGGGCTTAAAAATAAAGCTTTGATGATTACTAGTATGTTTTGATTGAATCTGATAAAATTGGCATAGGCATTAGTGTAAAAGCTGTCCCACTAAATCCAGAAAAGAGAGTTTAATTTTCATAATTAACTCAATCTCAATGGAGGTGCATTTTTTGTGTGTATGGGCTGAACAAAGAATGACTAATGGACCCAAGCTGCTAGGCCCCTGTCCTTCATCTAAAATCCTGATTTAGAGCATGTTCATAGCTCAGTGCAGTCATACCTTTCTACAACAAAATGCAACTGTTCCTGCATTGCATATCAGTGCTTCTATGAGTACTCCTTATTTCACTTTCAGAGACAAATAAACAGAACATGTAGCTGAATTTGGGAAAAACATCCAGTTCACAAAGATCTAAAAGAAATGCACTCATAGTGTTGTGTCAGACCTCTGGATGTGATGGCTCCCGCCATATGTGTGACTGTGTGGTGATTTGCGATCTCGGTGCTCTTAAAATGGCTTCGGAGCATGGGCAAATGACTCATGCAAATGGATGCCACATTAGCATTTCTCTAGATATTTACTCCATGTCACAAATGCAACCTTCTAATCCCTACACTAGTAAAAACTATCATCCATGGAGCACCAAAAGCTTCCAACGCTGAACTGTTTTACTGAAATACCATCTTCTTCCCTCTCTCGTCAGCGTTCTTTCCCACTCGCCCTTTTAGTCAGCTCATAAAGAACTGCTCTTCTGTCAAATGGAGCCCTAACTACTTGGGCCTTTGTCCTGTGCTGATTTCTTCTCGGCCATTATGTCGTCGTAAAAGCCAGTTGGGGTGTCACTGGGGAGCTTTGGCGGCAGTGGCTTCTTCTCAGTTCCAGATAACAGCCTTTACTGGACAATGGCCATTATTAGTCACTGTGTTGCTGTCTTCTGACACAGACAGTTCTCTTCATATTGAATATTTCAGTATTGAGTTGAAGAGCAAAAGACCTGGTAGTGGGGGCTTGACTTCGTCTTACTTCACTCATCCATCCACAACACCCCCATCATCCGCACAGGCGGGGGACAGGTTGCAGGGCTGCGGGAGAGCTGATTATAGGCTTCTTCGGGAGTGGGCGACATTCTTCCACTTCCAACCTTTTTTTGTCTGTGGGATCTGAGGTGGGGGATGCATAGGAAGCCGGGCTAATCTGAGCTAAACGGGGTCCCAGGGTTGATCAGGGGTAATTACACGAGGCTAGGATTACAGACTGCGACCACTTATCGTGGACTGGCCACACCCTAAAAGTAGAGTTGTATTTTTTTTTAAGTAAAACAAATGATTTATTCATAAACATACTATTTGTGATTTCCAGATTTTAGCTGAATGTATAATTTCATTTGTATTGCTTGACCTTGAAGTGTCAGTGTCCACTTGGACTTGTTTCTAGTTTTAATCTGCAGAAGCTGCAGGGTCTTCTAAGCAGTAGGGAGCAATGGCTGTTTGAAGTGGTGGTGCAGGTGGAGGGGGTGTAAATGAGGAGGTTAATGAAAAGGCATTGGTTCATTTCCCACAAACCACACATCTGTGCCATCACCAAACCGTCAGCCGATTAAACGAACAAGCTCTTCCCGAGTGTGTGTTACGCCGACTGTGTCTTTTTGGTTAGAGCAGCTGTAGGCCCCTGTCTGGACTGACGGAGTGAGTGCTCTTCTGTGTGTGTGTCTGTGTGTTCATCACTCATTATGATGGATGAATCTCCCGAGCCTCCTGTCTTTTCATTCATCCCTCACGGACCAGAGGGACGAAGGTGGAAACTCTCCAGCTTCTGTTCAGCACACCTCTGCCTACTGTCTCTCTCTCACACGTGCACACACACACACGCAGGCAGGCATGTGCCCAGAGAAGACAAATAACCCACTTTAGTAGCCCAACAAACACCTCACTTCAGATGACAAATCTGTAGTTAAAGTGACTTTTGTATTTTTCATTACCTCAGTCCCTATTAATCTGCATCATCTATGTAAAAAATCTTGTGTGGAAATGAAAGAGTGCTGCCACAAATAGTATATTATTTCATATTTATTGTTTCTCATCTTACTGCATTTTATATGTTTTATCCACTGGAGTAAAGTTCTTTCCCACTTTTATGCAGTTGTCGATGTCTGTGTGAGGTAATCTTTCACTTTAATGTCCCGGGCTGCCATTGCTTCCAGGTAACGGGAACAATGGGATGTGTTATTACTCCAAAACTCTTGTTCTCCATACTGCTTTTTTCTGTAGTCACTAATCTTGATCTCATTTTATCTTTCCCAGCAGAAATCAGTTCATGAGGTGTAAATTTAAAGACTGATTCTTCTCGTAGAAACTCTCACGTCGTTGCACATTGTCAAGCTGTTGTGTTTACTGTTTTTTAGAGTAGTTTGTGATGATATGGTGTTTTCATATGTGAGTCAGAAATTCTAATCATAATGCAGTGTGTTTTGTCACGGCGCGTTTGGACTTTTGAGATTAGAGTGTAAAAATTCACCCAAAATAAATAAATAAAAAATATTAATAATGATAATAATTCCAGTCTTTGATGGAATTCTTTATGTGTCATAAAAGGGCTGGGTCTTTGGACAGAACATCCAATGAAGCTGAAGATGAAAATTTAATAATGAGGAAAGTGCAGCTTTGGAGTAAGTTAGTAGTTTAAGGCTACATTAGTCACTGCAGTGCTAACATAATACACCTGAGTCTCAGACTGAACATTTAGATGGTCAAGTGAAGTCATGATTAATGTAAGAAGTATAATCGCTGTTTATTATTATTATTTTTAACTGTCTATTTTTAGTCGTACTTAGTGGAGTACACTTTTAGTCTGGAACAAATTCCTTGAGGGAAGTGTCCTGCAAACGTTGCTGGGCATCTCTTGATTTATCTCCACTATTACTGAGAGAAAATGTAAATGTAACTGGGTACATAAAAGGAATGCTGCATGTCATAAATCAAAGCGAAATTACACATTTGAGTGGGTGCATTTTGATGTTGAGACTGAATCTTTCTGACCAAATGATGTTTAGGTAGGTTGGAGAACAGGATGACTGAGCAGACTGCTGCAGGAGCATAATAAGCTTTGTCTACACGGATACACGGATGTGCACGCAAGCGTTAAGACAAGCTAGAGGTCAGCAAAGAGCAAAGATTGAAGGTCAAAGAATTTATTATTACAGTAGTGATTTGTTCTTGACTACTGAAAATAGTTTGAACTTCCAATTTAGCAAAATTAAAGACAATATTATGATTTTTTTTTCCGCTCAAATTACAGTGTAAGAGCAAGCAAAAGGTAAAGCGAAGAAGTCCACTTGTGGTTGTATGGTTGGGCAGTCAGTCAAGTTCCATGTCCCTTTTTATTGGCCTTGTGGAAACGGTCTTATCATCGTAGATGGAGAAAATGGCCTTGATGTGAGAGCTGGCAGAGCTCCTGGATAAGTTACTTCTCTGGCCGCCCTATGCGGAAGAACAAGGAGTTTCAGTTGTGCTATTTTCTTGTTCCAAAGCAGACCTGCAGAATGAGGCCAAATTTGAACCTGTCTCTATTCACCGAGTTCCCTAAGCCTAATCACTATCAAATCCAGTGATCTGAGAGAGAGGTATATTCAAGTGCCAATCATTCCCAAGCACAGAAGAGTTCTGCGCTTCTCTTTCCACGGAGTACAGTATTAGTACAACTGGTTACACTTCAGTTATTCTCTGCCTCTGCAGACCTTCTCCAAGTGTGAATGGCATTGTAGCCACTATTTGGAAAAGGTAGGGTGCTGTTTTATCGCCTCCTCCCAGGAGTCAGCTTCAGGTAGATTGGATGAACAGTTGTCGAGAAAAGCAAAGAATGCACAGCTGTACACAGATTCCTCGGTTGGTTCTTTCATTAGATTCATTAGATCTTTTTCTTGGAATTTTTTTTTCATTGTAACAGAGGCTGTTGTGGAAAAGTCTGATTTCTGTTGCGGCACATTATAGGGCTACGTGTGTTTTCTTTTGCGTGTGTAGCATTTGAACGGATGGTTCGTATGTACTCCTTCTTGTCCCTGTGCTCCCTGTGGGGAAATTGCCTGTGTGTGAGTGCCAGTTCAAGTCATTTCACTGAAGTGACAGCATGGGTTTGATTGGCCCGCCTGCTGGAGTGATGGCTTCTGGATGCTGAGAGCTGTAGGCATATGTGAGCCTCAGCGGGAGCTCTGACAACATGAGAAATGTTCCCACGCTGCTCTCTGCACCAAAACTTCACCATTTAGCCTCTCATTCCCTGGGTGCTGAGGCTAAAGATGGAGGCCTTGAAGAGAAACAGCAAAACATCACTTGCACTTTGTGCTTGTGTGTATTTGTGTATTTTTCTGAGCTTGTGAATTCTTCAACTGGTAATGCAGCTTTCAGCTGAAGTGGGTGACTGGTCTACTTGATGCTCTGACCTCTACTTAAATGAGTGACAGAAGAGCTAAAGGCCTTTAAACCAACAGACTGGGGGATTAGAAGACAGGGAGAATGAATTAGCATAAAGGAAATAAAACCTAAAAAGGAGATGGAACATCTTTCCTAATCTGTGTTTCTCAATTCTCTCTTTGTTCCATGTGTATTTCTAGGTCTTCAAATCAGACTGTTACTTTCACAGCCACTGATCTTCATGCTAGTGCAGTTATATAGACAAAGGCCATCGATTTTACAGTCAAATCCAGCCATCAGAACCTCATGCCCTGACCACCAATCTGCAATTCTCAGGGGTCCAATGGGCTTAATAGAGTGCAGCGAGTGTGTAAATGGTTGGAAGTGTAAACAGAAGATGCAGTGATCCAGCTCTAATGGCTATCTTTGCTCCAGCTCTTTGTCAGCAGTCAGGATGGTGACCTTCACCTGTACTGTACGCCATCTCATGAGCGTTTAACAGTGCAGTGTTCTCAATAATAACTACAGTGGCAGGAAATTATTATCCAGTCATTGTCCTATATGCACACATGCACAAACACCAATTTACAGAAAAACTGGAATTATTACAGACTTTTCTCAGTCATAAAAAGACAACAAATCTACAAAACATAAAAAACGATGAACTGCCCTTCAACAGAAATAAAAGGAAAAAAAAAGATTATCAGCACTCGCTGTTAGAGGCTTATTTCCATCAATTATGTTTGCAAATAGTAAACACTGGAAATAAATTATACACTTGAGGAAATGTTCAAATATTTGTGGCTAAAAAGGATTGGGGGTATTCAGCAAATCACTGAAAAGGTAGAACTCAGCAAACTCAGCTGTGGTACAAACAACAAATGAATATACATAAATCAATTGACAAAATGCAATTACCCAATTGTGTGGTTTGCATTTTCTGTGCACACACCCAAGATGCAGTTACCAATATTTATAGTAAGCATTTTTTTTGTACTCACAAGCACCCACTTCTCCAAACCACATGCATACACTGTGACGCACATACAAACTAACAGACTCTGTGTACAGGGGACAACACTTTCGCAACCTGTGATGTACAAAAATACAAAAATAAAAAATGCTGTATGCAAATTTTTGTCACACACACAGAACTACACCTGCATTCCCTTCTACAAATCAAACTAAAGTACAGGCATAATTATATATAAAACATGTAAAATAAAAGCTCTCTTCATCTAAAGCCTTCTGTTTAGTTCAGCTGCCTCAGTTCTCCATGTTGATATTTTTGCACAGTACAAAGGTGTCCGTGTGTGACTGTGTTGGCTTGCATTTCTTACAGAAATTGGCATTCTTGCTTTTTGTCATCAGTACCGAGCCATTATGGAGAGAGACTGACTGGGAATGATCAGCTCTAATGATTTTATGAGAGTCTACATGATTAATGTTGGCACAGCAGCGTGTTTGCGAACAAACCTCGCTCCCCCCCTTCCCCACCCACGCCACCCTTCTTCCCCCATCGCAGAGACTCGGAGGGAATATCCAGTCTCAGTGTGTGCTGATTTCTGTGGTGCTAGCTGTCGTTTGCCACATTAGTGTGTGACAATGGGTGTCTTTGAAGTGGGTTATTCTAGCACAGCTCACAGCCCAGTGCAGCGGAGAAGATGTGCCAGCTCACTGTGCAGACAGGGCCAGCTCTGAGCACAGGGATAGACACAAGGTAGAGACAAGCACATGCACGCCTGCACAGACTAAATACTGGGGTCAACACAATAGCTTTTACACCCACATCCTCTAAATACTCTTTATGTAAGCACTTCTATCGCAGACAAAAGCCACACACTCCTCCTCTGTATGCACACATCTGCCTCACACAACTGCACTTAAAATCACCAAAAAGGAGCCTACACCATCCTCCCATCACTTCATCAACAATCCACCCATCTATCATCCATCCGTCTGTCCATCCATCCTTTACGTCTCTGTTTTTTTCCCGTCCTCCTCTGTTCCCTCTATAGGCCCAGTCCAATCTGAAAGCTTAGTTGGGCTTCGTCTTTCTCGGCTTATCTCCAAAAGCTGCTCTTTCATTTGAGTAAATGCCTTCATTCCCAGCTCCTCTATGAGGAAGCTGATAAGGGATGTCTTTTATCCACAGTAGATAGGCTTTCCCCCCCCCACAGCCCAGTGTGGGTGCTTGTATTTATACGCCTGCGCAGCATATGCATAATTATGTGTGAGCCTTGTGTGAATGTTTTTTTTTCACACATTTGTGAGACTTAAACAAGAAAAGCTTTTTTTTTCTTTTTTCTTTTTTTCAAATGCATGAGAAAAGTTAATAATTCTATGGTGTAAAAATGCAGGGCATCATGTTTCACGTCGTCTTCTCATGCTGCTTATCATTCAAATGTGACATTTTCTGTGATTACACGTAATCACATAAGACTGTTTCAACCTTGCAGGTGTCTCTAATAGGAAATGATTAAATGGGACAAGCTAATCATCACAGTGCCTTACTCACGTGCGCGTCTGTGCATAGGTTCAAATGTGTATTCGAGAAGACGCCGTATAACGAATTGATTAGGGCTGCAGAGTGGATTTGTTGCCGGGAGATTAGTTTGACTCAGTCTAAGCTGTTTTCAAATGCTGCACTCTTGTCCCCTCTCTAACACAACAAATATATCGATTGGCCTTTGATGCCTCAAATGTCACAGCCTCACTGAAGACAGTGCTGAGAATGAGACTTGAGATCTGTGCTGCTTAGGCTCTGGACCACATTCGTTTTTTGAGAATTAGGTCTTCATCTGATCCATATTATCTACAAGTCATCCTTCTGTTTGTGTCTGTTGCTTAGTTCATTGTGTCTCTCTCTGATTGCAGTCCCAGTGATCAAATACTGCTGTTGGACACTGTTATGGGAGCACAGAGTGGTGCAGCAGGTGGTAGTAATGGTGTTACAGTCTTGCTCTCTCATCTAGGTGAAAATCTCTCATGTAGAGTGGGGGAGATTATTTTATCCCCTGATGAATTTAGAAATTTGCTCATTTACTAAAGAAATGAACAGTCTCTCAATGAAAAATCCAGAAAAATATATGTTTTTGATCCCCTAGAACCCACATATAGTTCTGGCTCCAACAGATTACAATCAATTAATCAATTACAAATAATCTTGATCTCAACCCATTATGTGTATAGCTGTGCACAAGATCAATTCCTTCCACGCAGACCTCTCCACCAACATGCACATGACCAAAATTCTGTCAAAGGATGTCAGGGACAAAACTGTAGATATGCACAGGGCTGGAATGACCATAAACAAGAAGATTGGTGAGCTGATGTGACCAAAATGACCATGAATTGCACTCCATGCAAGATGTTGTCTCATGACATGTAGCTAAAGAAGAAGCACATTAAGGTCATGGAGTAGCCTAAGCAGTCTCCAGACCTCAGTCCTCTTTGAAATCTGTTTAGGAAGCAGAAGTTTCAAGATCCCAAGGAGCAGTAAGGAAACCTAAAGGATTTAGAAAGTTTCTGTAAAGGGTAGTAGGCCAAAATCCCTCAGGAGATGTGTGTAAACCTGTGACCAACTACAATAAAGGTCTTACTGCTTTGCTTGCCAACAAAAGATTCACTGCCAACTACTAAGCCATGTGATCAAACACCAATTTAACTTTAAGTGACATTTTCTGGATTTGTGGTTAATATTCTCTGTCTCTCCATAAAAATTAGAAACCATTCATTTCTTTGTAAAGGAGCAAACTTCAGCAGGGGATCAGATATTTTGTAGATTTTAGATGATTTGGGCTCAAGGAGCTGCCCTGGCACTCTTTTAGATTCCATGGAAGACCCAGCTTGTCTTGTTAGATTTACATTTTCTGACATAGCCGTGCCCGTTGGATACTTCCACCCTCCTGTTGAACACAAGCATACTGCAGCTATTCTCTCGAGGGACATATGAATAAAATTTGTGGAGCTACTGGAGCCAGTACAAAAAAAATACTTTTCACTCCCTGTGGAGCCCTAGCTTCATTGACTGGGGTTTGTTTGTCTGCACCTATTAAAGCTGCTTGCTGCAGCCAAAGCCAGACACCACTTTGCAGGGATTTATCAAGCCGCTTATCAAAGAGAGGTGATTGAATTCATTTGCTTACTAATGAGGTGGGATTGCGAATTGTACACTTCCCCGGCTATACTTCCACCTGTTAAAACCATTCGCTCATTACTGCAATCAAATCCTGTTTTTGTTCTCTTTGATAATCAAACCTATTTTTGTCACCTCATCAGGAGCCTTTGTGCCATTTAGGTACTCAGACCCATTTCATACGTGCAGGGTTCTGCTCGCTTGTGTCAGCAAGGGTGGAAGCTGCCGTTTGTAATCAAGTTACTTAATTACCTTAATTAAGTGGTGGAAATTTTGTCTTGCATTAAAAGTGGTGCTAATAAGTGCTGAGGTTAAAATTATATCATTTGATCTATATTGTTTGATGAATTTCATGGCGGGAACCTTAAAACCAAGTCTAAATGCAGCGATACAGGGTTAATTACATCATACCGTGGTTATATTATTAAACTTCGGTATTTGTTGAGCTGCTCTTAAAAAATACATTCAAGTGTAATCGTGTCCAATCAAAACCTGCGTCGGCTCGCTTTCTCGTAGTCAATCAACAAAACTGATTTTATTAGATGTAATTGTTCTCTGTTTGATCCTCATGATTTCTTTATTAGTCCTATTCTCTGAAGTGCTGTGTAGAGTAGGCTCTCCTGCTGTTATTAAGACCAGATTAACGGTTAATCCTCTTTGTTTCAGCAGACAACAGCAGACAGATTGAAGTGGGTTAGCTGAGGCCCGCACAGTCAGTCGAGGTTAAAGTACCTTAGCCAAGGGTCAATAAAACTTGTCATCTGAAGCAGCTGTATAGCGTTCGATGCCTTTTTAAACATGAGGTTGATCCATGTGATGTCTGGAATGAGGTAAGATGCTGTCCTAATGCGCACTGTACAACAACGCTTATATTCATAACATGAATCTTTAAAATGCAGAAAAGCCAAATAAACAGAACATTGTAGCTTATGCAACATTGTGGCTTTGATCTAAATTAGCATTGATTTAATAGAGAGATGCATTTTGTCATATATAAATTAGGAAAGGCAACTACTTTGGTTTACATTGCAAACACGATGAATACACTATGCTTTAATTGTTCATGGCAATAAAAATGAACAGAACAATAACTTTAAAAATGTATTGAACATTAAGACAAATATTTATATTCATTAAAAATATAATATGCAAGAAGTACAAAAAAAAGAAGCTGCTGTTTTTCTTAATTGACTATATTTCTCTTGTAGGCAGTGAGTTCACTAATGTTTATAGGGCATAATGTAGCCATAGATATAAAAAGATATTGACAATATTCATAGTATCACAATCACAGCTAATTAAAAAAACAGTAGTTAATTGCAGTAAGATTTTGTTTAATTTCAATACAAATGAAATGGGCTAGCATGTGTAGCTCTTTTCTAGTTGTACTAATCACTTAAAGCGCTTTAAACTACAAGCCATTTTTAATCAGGCCTTTATACAGAGCTTCATTTTAAACACTTTAAGCACATCCTCCACCTTACATCCACAGCTAGTTTCACCTCTAAAGCCTGAACTATCAAATAATTGCTAGAAAATAAAATGTTTTTGAAAATGGAGTGTTTATTGAACCTTCTGACTACTGTTTTTTTTTTTTTTTTTTTACATATTAATATTAATTTGCATATATTGGTTTTAATTTGTATCATATTTGCAACATCTGACATTCTTTTTAATTTTTGCTTAAAATATATTGTGCATTTTATTTTGCCTTTTGGGGGAGAAAAAAACCCACACTGATCACGCAGAAGTGTTAAAAACTCCCAAAATGAAAATCACCAATATGTGAACCGACTACCTTCATCTGGCGAGGCAACAAGACTATCCACTTTTCTCCCAAATTTATGTTTTCCCACATGACACATGATCATATAAAGTGTGAAGTGGGCCAATGCTGTCAAAATTAACATAAAAAAAAAACAATAGCAGTCAAACTATACTATTAATAGCTACAGCTAAAATGAACAGTTTGCTTCAATGGACTCTGTACACATGTCTAGAGTCTAGAGAGTGTTGACATTGAACTAATAATGTTACAGTACCACATTAAAATCATGTTCCAGAGCATTTGAGGCAATGTAGGAGGAGGAAGTGCTTCGTTCGGCAGCCAGAACTGTGATATTCATGCCAGCATGAGTGTTAGAAGCATCGCATTCATGCCATTCCAACAGCAGTAGCCCAAGGCTTACCACCGGCAGACCTGGAAGAAGATTGTCAAGAAATATGATTCGGCTTAATGCAGTGTGGTGCACTTTACAGGATATCCCTGCATTGTGGGTGTTTGTCCATCCTAAATGACCCCAGAGCTTATTTTCTGACTTTTGAATCATCTTCACCACACTCTCTCCTCATAAGTAGTAACGCTTTGACGCTTGAGGACACTTCAGCAACTTTCAATCGGGATTAATCCATCTTTGAGATGTGCCAAGGTCTGTGTGGATGCACAGCTGAGAGAACAAGAGAGAGAAAAAGAGGGTAGTTATAGAGATGGGCCATTTGTAGCTGCTGTCTCAAAACTGTGGTTCCATTCCCATTTTGCAACCAGGGGGGACAGCTCAGTACATCATTCAGCCATTTGTTATTTTGTCTGAAGCAGGAGTTGGCCGAGGGGTAGAAATGTCTGTCTCTTTCCCCAGTTGCCTGAAGGTGAAATCCATTCATCATTTTGTCTAGAGCTTGTTTGCTTTTGCATGCATTCTTGCAAGTGTGTGTGTGTGTGTGTTCATGCAGATGTCCACATGAATATGTGTGCAGAAAATGGGAGGCTTATTCTTAATCTATCAGGTGTCACAGGCTATTGTTCAGGCTGAGTGAACCAGATTGAATTCCTGTGATTCAGTTTGGTTTTTCACTGGTGTTAAACTAAACAATCCCCATGGGTTGCCTGTGTTTTTGACATCATCTGTGACAACAGCCTCTAGCCTCTCTATTTGTCTACCTGTCCCGACCTATTCCATTGGCTCTCAGTAGTGATTTTCATCTATTCTAACACACATCTTTAGTACGGCAAGAGCTGAAGCCAACTTCGTGTTCGGATACACTTTTCACTAGAGATGGACCGATCCGATATTACGTATCGGTATCGGTCCGATACTGACCTAAATTACTGGATCGGATATCGGAGAAAAATAAAAAATGTAATCCGATCCATTAAATATCACGAAAGCACCTCACATACGCCGTAACTCACCTCAGAACGTTAGCACGTCGGAGCAGTATGCATCACGTGATAGAGTGGCTGTGGCATGCGGGACCTGTCGGTGGTCTGGATAGCATTTGGAGCTTCGCTAGCAACCCGGCATTTCATCTCCGACAAAGTTATCCCCGAGAGAAGTAAAGCAAGTGTGTAAGTCCATCTCTGAATGTTTGTAAAGCATTCCTGCGTTAAGCTTAACGAGCGACTGCCTCTCGCTCGCCGGCTGCTACTTCAATCGTGAAACTGCTAATGATCAGCTGATCGGCTTTTCTGTCGCGAGTCTCTCTTGTTTGTTTTTGGTCCACTTTGCGCCAGAAAGAGGAAACCAGCGGCTGAACAACAGCAGCACGTTTAAGCTTGATAAGCTGTTGTTAGAATTTATTTAATATTACTTTCTACACCAGGATCGTTTTCTACGTAGCTGACGGCTGGTAACTGTGCAGGGGCGGATCTAGCAAAGTTTAGCCAGGGGGGCCGATAGGGCATTAACTGGGAAAAGGGGGCACAAAGACATACTTTTCTTTCTTATTCTCATTTAAAATGTCTAGCTTTTAATAAATAATTATCTGACACCCAAAGTTTTAATTTGATGTAAAATGAATAGAAGTCAATTACTGTATATAGTGACTATTAAGTCTAATATATATACCCTAGTAAGCTATAGTACTTTTTCCTTTGGGAAGGTACCATCTGTGCAGTCTGCAATTTTGTTGAAGAAAGATGTTGAATCTATTTAATATTTCTTGAAAAATAATTGATTTCTGTGCATTTTTTTTCACACTGCATCAAATTAATGTTGATTACGTCGATTAAGCATCATGAGGTGGCGCGTGAGGGGTGGTTCCCTATTTTTTATTTATTTATTTTTGTTGTTGCTGGGAGTTGGAACCCTGTTAGTTAGGTTGCTTAATATTTACGCTAAGTACTCTTTAAAATACCAGAATAGGGAGGATGGTGTAGGTCTAAGTTTATTAGATTGATCAGTATTGCTGAACTATGAAATATTTTTTTTGTATACAGGTATAACAGAATAGCTTTAGTGTAGTTGTTGTTTTAAACTTGAGTATGAACTTGCAGACTTGCAAAATGCAGCAAGATATTTTAAAAAACAGTTTTGTTGATTAAAAAACACTATATCGGATTCATATCGGTATCGGCAGATATCCAAATTTATGATATCGGTATCGGTATCGGACATAAAAAACTGGTATCGTGCCATCTCTACTTTTCACCTTTGTGCAGCCACAAGCATCAGGACATCTACTACCACTCTCAGTGCACCCTAGTGAATGGCAGTGATCCGTGGTTCTGCCGTTTCTGTGGCAGCTATTAAAAGGCGAGGGAAAGGTTACAGTAAATGGCGCTCCAGTGATGTGCATTTCAAGACAGACCTTCTTAACCCTTATGCTACTTTTGAGTTTCTGCCTAACATTTAGGGAATGTCATATTACTTTTTATAGTGTTTTTTTAGTACTTCTTTTACACACATAAAACTGTCCATAACAGCTTCACTTTACACCCAGTGCCTGTTATGTTGCTTCATGTTAATTTCTAAGTTCAAAAAAGGTTCTTTCAAGTTAACTCAACCACTGTAATGAAAGTCTAAAACTGACATTTCAATATTTGATATACTATAGATAAAGAAATTAACTGAATGTACCCTTATTTCAGTAATAATACAGTATTTTTCTACATGGTATTATAACAGTAGTAAATTAATTTTATGGTAAGCAAACCTTAGGAAATGGGTTATGTGTTGCCATGCCTTTTGTGACAGTAGTCTCCTGTAAAATAAAAATACAACTATGTGCTATAGTGCAGAGCATTCTCTCATAATGGAAACGCATTATAAAGTAAGAGAACTAGAAAATCAAAAGCAACTTTCTGGCAGCCCACCTGTCATTGCTACTACTGTTAGTTTACATCTTTCGCAGTCTTTCACTCTGCACAGTTGACGTGGTTGGAACAGGTCAGAAAAGCTAATTTTGTTCATGCAAAAATCTTTTTGTGCACATATATTCACAAATGATAAGCTGACATCCGTTTTAGCAGGTGTTCCATCAGCACTTTGAAAATTAGACTGTGCTTTTAAGCGTGTAAACATCTATTTGAAATCAAATAGAGTCTGGACTGCCTTATGTTGAACAACAACTCTGTTCTTTCTAAGTCAAGGTTTAAACAGTCAAACATGGTGCACTCGATGTCGTAGGTTGTGCAGTTACCACTTTACTTTTTCACAGCATTCTTTTAATATTGACCCTTTGCACAGTTATGACAGTCGTTTTAAAATTTAATGACTTGACTATGTGTTGTTGTTTTTGTTTTGTTTTTTGGTCTGGGAAGGTATTCATAACATCACTCTTTCAGATTTATGTAACAAAAAAATATGACTAGTTTTTACTTCAGCTTTTTTTTCTCAGATCTGAAGTATAATTCAGACGGCATGATTCCAGTCAATCTACAGTGAGCTTTCTAGATATCTGAAATGACGGTTAGCTAGCCAAGATTCAAGATCGTTCATTTCCTGAATCAGAGTTTTGACAATGCTAAATGAGATATCTGGGGGTGTGTAAGAACATGAGAAGCTATAAATGAGAGCAGTGACTTAATATTTTGTTTAGGAGAGCTTGTACATAGTTTGTTTTTGTTTGAATAACAATCGAATTTTAAATCACATTTTACCAAGTAAAATAAAGGTGTCTGGGCTCTTTGAGAGAGAGAATGAGGAACTCAAAGTAGAGTAAATACTCCTCCACATTAGGCATCTGATTACGATGCCTCTTGGGCATCTCTTAAGTAAGGTGTTTTGGGCATGTCCTACGTCTGACAGAGCTTGTCTCTTTGCTGACATGGGAACACCTTGGTGTACCACCAGAAGTGCTGGTGGGTGGGGAGTGGGAGGTCTGAGCATGATTATTTAGACTGGGATGAATGGATGGAGTTTCTAATATGATCACCTTTCCAGTGAACAAAATGATCAATGTTTATGTGTTAACACTGCTCAATATAGAATAGAAAGTCTTGAATTAAAATTCATGCACAAATTCATGCACAAAATATTAACTATAATTTTGACAGACAATCTGTATAGTCAAAGATGGCTGTGCGTAGTGTACCATTTGCTTGAATAACTTACCAATAAATGTGTAAAGAAGCCTTTATTCTCTGATCTTTATGCTCCTTAAATCAGGTCTTTGGCTGACTTCATGAGTTGTCGGAACAAGGTCTTGGTTGAAATAAATGCCTTCCAAGTTGAATAACTGTAAAAGTAAAAACAGATGCGTATAGAAATGATCTTTAAAATAGTCAGTGTTTCAAAATATATTCCGTAATATTTATAATGATGCAACCTGCACATCATTTCAGCCGGTTTCACATAAGGGGTTTTGCCGTAAATCCCACAGACCAGGAAATCACTGCAGTGTTTTCAGGGTAAAAATCTGCTAAAGGCTTTAATTCTTGCCAAGGAATTAAAAGTAAAAGCATGAAAAAATGTGAAAGCTTGAAAAGCAAAACCAACTCCAAACCTCACCATGCACCTGTTCTTACAAATTGGCAGTTTACTCTGAATCCCCCCCCACACACACACACACACACACACAAACGCACACACACACACACACACACAAACGCACACACACTGTCCTCCTCATCTCCAGCTCTGTCCCTCCGAGGCTTCCTTTCCCCCCTCCTTTCCTTCCCTTGTCACTTCTTCTCTCAGACACCAGGGCACTCATCACAGAGGTCACGCACCTGTCGCCTGCTGTAAACAGGAAATGAATAATTCAGGACTCTGCACTGGTTGACTGGAACAGCTGATGGTCTCTCTGTGACGAGCAAAGATTCATCCAAAGGATTCACATTATAATCCTCAGCTGGAATCAGACTAATGAGAAACGCTCTCTCGGGAGAGTCTAAGGACTCACTCAGAGGCAGACTGCACGTCCTTGACCTCTGCAGGCGATAAAGTTAGTTTGAAATGGCAGTCCATAATGGCACAAAGATCTTCTGCCCCACACGGCGTTTTGCATTTTTAGACTTGTTGGATTTCGCTCACATAAACAAAGGCCACCTCTACTCTTTAAGGATTTATGTATGAGACTTTGAACCTCAATTTAGTATCAAACAAACTAGAGACATAGTAAAGTAATGACATCCTCAGCACAGAATGAAGTCACAGTTCCTCTGTGGGTTATGCTTCTACTTTTATGTTTGGGTAGTTGGTCCTGCCTCACAGGGATATGAGGCCTGTGAGTTCCTCATATGGAAACTAAGGGAGTGACCCTCCATACTGAAGTTGTGGTGAGATGGCAGAACAGAGTGTTCCACCAGTGCTCTGAGAACCAAAGGAAAACAATTACTTACTCATTTATGTGCACACCCTGCTCAGTGAAACACACAGAACACAGTGATGATGATGAGTTATCTTTAAGTTAATGTAGGTTAAGTCTTGCTACTCTCAGTCATAGGTTGTTTGCATGAAATAAACCCTGGTTCAGTTACTTTGGGAGAAAAAGCAACTAACCCCAAATAATTTGAGAGTAAGAGAGAGCTATAACTGTTCTTTCCACATTTAAACTTTTTTATTCTTTTCAAAACCACTTAAATTTGGTGACTTTGTCTCAATTTAAAGTTTCATAAGCTCGTTACCTGAGGTTAGACCTCCACTCTGCATGCACAATGTTTCACAACAACAGCACGCTTGGATCAGTGCAATAAAAACTGCTCTTCTGTCATCAGTACAATAGGTTGGATTTTTCCTGGTTTGTTATAAAGCGTTCAGTTTTCTCTTTAGGACTAAGGGAGGGATAATTGTCATACAGTTGCCACCAGCGATGGTGGGTGGACTTAGTGTAGCATATCACAACCATTTAATCTGTTTTACAATGGTAGAACTGGTTACATTTTTCTTTTCTCATTTTCACAGTATTTCTGGTTGTAAACAAGAAGTGAGGACAAGACCTATCCATTTGTTTTGAGATTAAGAAAAACTCATCCTTGTTTAATAACAGGGCAGCATGGTGAAGCAGTGGTTAGTGCTGTTGCTTAACAGCAAGAAAATCCTGGAGCGACTGAGGAGTTTTTGTGTGCCGTTTACATGTTTCCCTCAAGCTTGTGTGGGTTCTCTTTGGGTTTCTGGCTTCCTCCCACAGTCTGAAGAGATCCATGAAGTTAAGTTAATTAGTGATTCTAATTTGGCCATAGGTGTCAGTGATTGTCTCTTTCTTTTTTAGAATGGCAACTCGTCTAGTGTGTACCCTATCCCTATCTTTGCCCTATTACAGCTGTATTAGGCTTCTCCTGTAGCAGTGAATTGGATAAGAGATAGATAGATAGAGGTGGTTCTGTGGTATATAACCCTTTACTTGGGCTTACTGTAAACTAATGAGCATCTCGCTTGTCCTTTAGTAGTCTCCCCTCCTATAACCTCACCTCTCGGCTCTGGTTTTCCGATCCTGAGGTGTCAGCCTACAGGGGGAGCTGACCTATAACAGAAAGCCAGTTATATTTGAGAGAAATACCCGAGTAGCAAGCTGAGAGGCAGCAAGCTGCCAGTTGGGGCTTGCGGGTAGCTGGAGTGATTGGTTTTCACTTCTTATCACCACACCAGCAGGTGTCAAAGACATGCGGTACTGCGGCACTCTGGGGGGGATTCACAATTATAACACCCAGGCCACCAGCTCACTCCATTCTGTACCTCCACCTCACCACCCATCTGCACTTCTTTTCCTACTTCTGCCATCAAATGAAATCCTGCCAGCCAGTAGTAACTTAAGAATCCTGTTATAGCCTTGCTCCACTAAACACCTGCACATGTTCTGATAAGAATCCTTATCTGCTCAGTCCCATGTCTCCTCTCTGCACCCAGGCAAAGCAAGAGCACTCTATAACTAGAGTTGAAGGTATGTATGTACCACCACCACTGGTGATCACATTGATTGTTTTCAATCGTATTATCCTGTCTGCTACGTCATATTGAACAATCAAAAGGAAATAAGTGGCTGCAGCAGAGGAGTGCAGTGTTAAGTCTTTTGCTTTGAAAGTGAAGTAATTCTATTTAAAAACATGCCAGCTGCCGGGTGTGCTCCGCCTGCTGTACAATGCCATATCAGGAATGATCCTTTTATGCTCTTCTCCCATCTTTGTAATTGCACGCGAGGAATGAGAGGAGACATCTGCATGCCAGCTCTTTGAGGAGAGGAGGAAGGAGACAACAAAGGGCAGAGCCCTTTCTCACAAAGGCTTTCCAATTTGCAACTTGCAGCTGTTTCTCTTCAGAGAGCCTGAACGGCCTGTCCTCTCTCAGGCTAAAAGTGGCTCACAATCCAATCACTGATCTTTTTTCAGGTTTAGTGCTGACCTTTGTCACACAGTGATGCTTTTCCTGCTTTGTACGAATCTGTTTACTGTGTCTGAGCCTAGCTGAGTTTTGTCCTTCATTAGCAGGTGTTTAGGGAGGAACTTGATAAGGGATGGCTCATTTTGGGGAGGAGTACAGCTGTACTGTCTGCTGTCCAATTCAAAAACCACTCTCGTTCTCGTTCGCATAAGATAATGTTCACGGATGCTGGTGTTTTGGTACTGTCGTCATTACGCGTATCTATGCATGGGTCGACAACCAGGGCTGTGCACTGCGTGAATCTGACTATGTACAAATATTTAGCAGTGTGGGTCTTGTGTTTGCTTGTTCCCTGGCAATTTCCCACCATTGTTTCACCTTTGTTTAGCTGCATATGCTGTACAGGATTGAAAACCAAATGAGTCTAATGGATCCACAAGGCATGGCACTGCGACCCGTAAATTAAGTCCCACAGATGTGCTTCTGTAGATTAATCTTCCCGCTCATGAGCAATTAGCCTGGCAGTGATGCTGAGGCATGAGGCTGATTTGAAACAATTACAGCCCAGGTTGGGCAAAATTAGCTAGTTCAATTCCCAAGGTCGCTACTGATTGCGAGTGATGGTACTTTCCAAAGCAGTCAGGGGTAATTGGCTTTTAACACCAGCACGTTTTTCAGCTAACCTTTTTACCTGGATGTGGACACTAGGTCACTGAAAAAACTCCATCTGTTCAATCATCAAAGATATCAGTTCTTTCTGCATATCTGGTTTAAATTATATTTGAGCTGCGACTGAGTTTGTTTTTTCTCAAACCTCCATTGAAGTAAGTGAGCTGTGAATGAATTATCACTGTGCTAACAGCTGGAGGACTTTTTTTCTTTCTTTTTTTTAGCCACGTTTACTCCCCTGATGTAACTGCACTTTTCCTTCTCAAATAATATAAGACTTTCCTGTTATGTGCATGTGGTAAAAGAAGATAAAAATGATTTGGCCTTACAGCTAAGACTTAAAACGAACAGGAAACCTTTTGTATTTTTATAGCCAGTACACATTTCCATTAAGTTTTAATTTGGCCGTAGACACTTGCCTGATAGCAGAATTTAAATTAGGTGTGTTATGCGAAATGTCTAAAACAAAGACCCTAGTAAAAGGCGAATGAGTGAGGAAAGAGACATTTTGTGAAAAACAAATTCAGGTGGAATGGATTTAGATAATCACGGGTCCATTTGATGGCAAGAAAAAAAATCTGCTCTGCAAAGCAATTTACTGACTGCAAATTCAACCTGCTTTGCAGAAGCTCTTTTGCATAACAATGAATGTAATATACAAGAAACGTACAGTACAATTCTCTCTGCAAGCACTTTGCTGTTGTCATTTATATAAATAAAGGGAATGTTCTTGCCTGCGATTCTTACAAATCTCACACGAATTGCGGCTGTAAATGAATCATTAATTGTGAAGGGCTTTTCTCCGTGTGTGTGTGCGATGCAACTTGATGCTCGTCTAGTGGGGAATTCAGGAGAGGATAGTTCCACTGTGTTTAACATAGCTACAACTTCATTTTCTTTTCCCTTTCGTCATAGCCTCATAACCACCTTTAGTCCCGCATCTTAGTGTCTGAGTGAATGTTTCATCTCTTGCATCTCTCATCAGCTGGGGAGTTAAAATTAGAAAGCTGCCTCTGTCTTGTCCTTTTTTACTCTTTTACAAGGCATCTTCCTTACTTGAAGATCCAAACAGTCATATCTACCGTAATCAGTTTATAATGAGTTGTCACACTTGGCATGATAGCTGTGTGATGCTTGGTTGACCAGCTTGATATTTATTCCTGTAAAAAACGATGTACTTAATCCCGCTTCCACAAATGATTCAATTTGCTGTGGAAATGAACCTTATCGGAGTTCCTGTCAATCCTGCACTGCTTCTAGCCAAAGGTTTTTGCATATTTAGGAGCATGGCACAACTTTGAATTATTTTATTCAGTATTGTTTGTTTTTAACATGACTCTTTAAACTGGAGTAATGTCATTCACGGTAATGATGGTGGATGGTGAGGGGGTTAATGTTGACTCTCAGACATATGTTTAAATTTTACCTTTGATTGTTTTCACCTTTCCAGCTCTATCTGTTTATTAAAGTTAGTTTTGTTTTCATCTAAATGGTCCAACAGCTGTCATTATTTTTGAAAACCAAAGTGATGGGATTAAGAGAAGTGTGGGGGACTTATTAAAGCAGCTCACCCTCCGGCTTAAAAGCAAAGAAACAAAAATAATGTTTCTTTCCTGCTTTTTTTCTGGTTTTTAGTCACACTGAAGTTCTGTGTACAGCTGCTGTTGCTGCACCAGAGCAATGACTGGCCAACGGCACCATCTGCATAAATGAATGTGTTTGATATTTTCCTTCTCCGCCTCCTTTTTCCCGTGTAGCATCAGGAATCAGAAGCATCTCTGCTGCTTGCCTTTAGAAGACTGCCTCGTAGGGTCTCACAGTGGGGAAGCCGAGCAATTTGTCTCTTGATGGCTCCGGGCTTATCGTCTCTGCTTGACAGATGGGCCTTGCCTCTGCTCAGGTTGGGTTTGGTAGCAGAGCACAGCTCACTGCTTGACAGAACTCATTACAGACACACCCCAGGAGAAGAAGCATCTCCACAAGGTCCTGCTACTGGGCCCCCACGACTCACAACGGAGCCAAATACTGTAAACCTAAACACACTCCTGAAAGCCTTTCTGATGTTTTAGATTGAATGTGAAATTTAAGAATAATTGCTTGCAACCTGCCACTAGCTAGAACATTTGAGATATTATAATTTCACACATGACTAGCTATTATTATTATAACACCGTAATATTAAAAAAGACACAAATTACAGACAATTAAGCTAATTTTGTACTTTTGTACTTTTAGAATGGAATATGAATAAACAAATTACAGCAAAGCCAGGCTTTGGTTAGTATGTTTGTCTGATGAAGCACTGTTGATGCTGAAGCCAAAGGCTGTACCCCAGAAAAATCTCAGATCATATTTTATTTATTGACAAAAAATAGCTCTCTCTATACCTTTGTTTAAACTGTAAAAGATCTGCCTGAGGCCTATAAAACATTAAAAATGTTTTGCATACTTAACTTACTTCATACATTGTTTCATTTTGTGTTGGTAATTACAGAAATGACCCCAGTGAAGTAGGACAGTAAGGCTAGCTGAGTACAGGTGAGGCTCTGGGGTTGACAGAGAGGTAAACGCAAAACTTTCACGGTCTGACTTTGAATATTTCCTCTAAAATTGCATGTGAAAAAAAGTTATAAAGTCATCTCTCTTCCTAAGCATGCTCTATTTTCAGTCGGGGGTCAAACTGTGCTTAGCCTTGCATATAATCAGGCCACATGGAGCAGGCTGCCACCTTCTGCAATCCAGAGTAAAGAAGGGGAAAGGAGGCCAAAACTAAATATGAAAGATTTTTTTTTAATGAGTAGATTAGCTTAAAATATAAAAGAAGCAACTGTGCTGAGATTGAATTTAATACTCATAAAAATTCTTAGTGGACAAGCACACCTCACCATTCAGACATCAGAAATCAAAGAGTTGGGACTCTGCACTGTTCAAATATTCCTTGTACATATTTACCTTCTAAACTATATATGGCTCTGACACACACTGAAATACAAACTGCCATGTGTAGCACAAACAGTTATCAACTTACACACTTCAGTGCATAATATCTAGCCACAGTGCAGCCAGCACGGCAAGCCGAGCGACCCCGAAAAAAAGAGCAGAAACATAATTCGAATAAATAAATTTAAAAAGCTTTAAGCTAAGGTGGAAAAATGAGAGATGGGAAGCAGGGGAGCTAAAATGAGAGGGTTCTTTGGAGAGGGAAAAAAATTAATTGCATGCCACTGAGAATATATTCTACTTTCTCGCTGAAACACAGAAATTGCTTACACACATAACAATCTCCAAAAGGTCTGGTTGAAAGCAAAAACAGTTGCAGCTCATAGTTGTAACACTAGTGTTCGTATCATGATGGACAGAAGCATACAGGTCATCGTATTTCACGCTGAGGAAATGGTCAAATTGGCTTAATGGATTGCTAAGTGAAGTTCCTTCATGATCTGTTTAGTGGTTCATGTAATCAGTCCAGCCACATCTCTCAGCTTATCTTGCAGATTATCAGCATAACTAAAGGAGTGGGTGGTGGGGGAGTGGGGATCTTTAATTAAAGCTGATTGTATTTAATGTTCTTGTCCAGACTATAATAGTTCCCTCCGTGGCCCCCACACCACCACCTGACCGAGTAGAAGCTAATTGGCTGTTAGGAGTTACTTATCTCTTTCACTCCTGGATTCTCTCTCCAATCTTTGTCTCTTTCTGTCTGTCAGTGACATCCAGGGGCAGCGCAATGTCAGTTTGTGCCCTCAAATAGCTGTGAACCTCTAATACACTATGAGCCTGATTTACAGTTTCCAAGCATAGAGCAGTTGAAGCAGTCGTTTGTATGCATAGCATGTCTTGGGTTACTTCATACCACAGTGAAAAAGATGTTCTATTAGTTACATTACTGTAACTAAAAAGCTCCACTTCTCTATTTTTACACAGAGTTGTAGTTGTTGCCTCTTCCTATGCTGTCAGATCTAGTCCCATCAGCACCTCTGAGGCAGGGCAGCAGCCGCTGGGAAGTTCGCAGGGCGACTGGGGGATGGTGAAACAGTGTGGCAACAGTGTGGCAGATGCACAATGAGCCACATCGTGTTATGACTCTGAGTGTGCGTGTCAGAACTCGACTGTGTGCGTATTAGGAACATGAAGGCTACAGTCACTGACTGAATTATGAAGACCGTGCTAAACATCATCAAAAGAGAGGTTATTATGTGTACTTGGCAAGTGACAAAAGAAGCATCCGCATGGTTCAGTGTAATTATGTTCACGTTGTGCCTGCACTTAGTGCTCATCAATTCACCAGTCAGCAATTTCCCTTGCAAATCCATGTTCATTTAAGTTCAGATATGTAGATATTCATCATCACAGCTGGATAATCAGATCAGAGGCCTAATGATGAAGGTCTTACTGACAATCTGACTGTTACTCAGCAGGCAGCCACAGCTGAGCATCAGGGATGCGGTACACAATGTCTTCTAAATATGTGGAAATCATATGTGGAATTGTAAAGTAAAGGTTTTTACTCCAGTGATCCCACAATCACGTCTCTACAAAGAAAAAATAAAAATGATGCAAAACTGGAGACTTGGACAAATACATCTCTGATATGTTCTTTTAAAATGTTCTTAAGCAAAGGATTTCATCATGTTTCCTTCTGCACCAAGCTCCATAGGAAACTTCATAATAAGACTTTTTGTTTCTCTTAGTCTAACCTTTGAGTTGTGAACTGGAGAGCTTGTCAGCAAGAATGGTCATGTACTGTTTTGTCTCTTTATACCAACTGTACATCCACTGTCATGAGGGTCCTTGGAGGTCTACAGCAGTACAGTTTCCTATTCAGCTTCTGAGGGCTGAGGACAAAGTTTAATGAAACCCTAAAATTTAGATACTAATATTAGTTAACCTTGCAGATTTGGAATAAATGTTGCCAGCCCAGTTTTGTGATATCTGAGATTGAATTAAAGGCTTGGGTCAATTAGGGTGAATCAATCATCGTATGTCCAACCTTAAAGGGCACCTGCTTGGAGCAAGTTGATCTCAGGTGAAATTGTATGTCATCTTGGACAACAACAGTATGGAGAAAAAGAAGGTGGAGATCCACTCACCGAACTTCAAGACCCTGCTGTGCCAGCAGCTATCCACATAATTACACTGGGCCACAAATAGAAAGGTTTTCTCTCCTCCCAGACCCTCTCCTTTTTTTCCCCTGTGCTGCTCAGCAGTGAGAATATATGCAGAGCACTGAGGAGAGATGGGGTATTTAGATGTGAGAAAAGGCAATTTGTCAGAAACCTAAGAGAGCACTGGAGTACTGACAAGAGGATTACAGTAGAAGGACTTGGGGGTTGAAGGGCTAATTCTGCAATCGTGAAAGAGGGACGGCTCAGTGTGCCTGCATGTATACATTAGAATCCATTATTTTTCTCAGGTGTGCATGTAGAAAATAATTGAAAAATCGCTGCTTGAATTCCACAACTCAAATGCGCCTCACAAACACACATATCCGAGTAGATACAATGTGACGGTGGCTGTTGTGTAACCAAGCCCAGTGAGTCATGAGAGGGAGGAATGCGCTGTTGTGATGGGAGGAGGAGGAGGGAGCCTGCCTGGGGAAGGACTGGCAGAGACAGTCAGATCCGTTAGCAAAGTCATCTGGGAGAGAGAACGAGGCTGGACATTTGGTTTCAGGCCTTGCCTCAACTGCCAGTGGTTGTCTGGGCCACAAGTGAGGCATAAATAAATCTAAGCCTTGATGCAGACATAACTTTGGACAGAAAGAGCATATGTGCACCTAACCACATATGCATGCAAACGCATATGTAGAGGAACACGCACATGAGTGGAAAATTTGCAGAGTGATGGGAGGTTAACGGAAGTAGAAGGCTAAAAGAAAAATAAATCCACTGTCCTTACTAACATACACACGCACAAACATAAGAAATGGGGATGTACTTGCTTTAAAAAGTAGTTCTAGTAAAATCCCGTACAATATGCGTCAAGTGCAAAATTATACCTTGTTTGATTTTATGTGTGTGTGTGTGTATTTGTGTGTGTGTTGACTTCCCGCTTGCCCTCGGAGCTATTTGTTTTCAGATGTGCGTAGGCAGTTTTGTTTATATGTCTTACTGTGTATGTTTGATTCTCGTCTAGTACATGCAAGCCGAGCGCACACACTCCCTCGCTTGCTGTCGTACATGCCAGGATTCAGGCTGTGCGTCCATTGCAGTGTTATCATCCAAAGAGGCAAACAGCCAGCCCCTGATTTAATAAGCTGCCTAGGGAGTCACATAGAGGTGGGGATGCACTATCAGCTGATAACTGTCCTCCCTGCGAGCCCAGCTTTTTTTTTTCTCCTCTGATAGTCCTGCCAAGAGAAGACTCAGCTTTTCCTTGTTTTTCTGTGTGATTGTGAATGTTGCGAGTAGGAGCGATCCCCTGCCGGCTGCTGCCCACGTGTCTGTAGGCTGCGTCCGTCCTGTGCTGACTCTTTCAGTGTCAGACAGACAGCAGAGGAGATCCCACACATGGCAAAGGCAGGCCTGAGCCCAGTGCTGAGGAGCATATGCTCAAGGCTTTAGTGTTTCAGCCCCCCACCCACCAAATACACACATAACTGCCAATCCTGCCAAGCCGCAAAAAGCCATGGGCCAGACTACTGACAGATTCCCCATCTATCACTGTGTTCTGCGCTTTACACAAGCCATACAGCTATATCAACATCGTACCGCAACCTTGACAGCAATTTTGAGAGAAAAAAGGTCCTACAAAGATGCCACAACAAGCAAGAAAAAAACCAACACAAAATTTTGCAGAGCACCAACTGCGCTTTATTTTGACAACTTCTGTTATTTTGTTGGGTGTGATGGCTTTGTAGCCGCGTTTGAGCAGTCTTCTGGTGATCTGTGAGTGGAATAGCTCTGTATTTTATCCAGTCTAGTCTTTCTAGCAATGATGTTCGAAGCTGATGCTAAAAGAATCATGTACTGGATGTGTAGGATATTGGACAATGTATATAGTTATGTAATTACATAGTTAGACATGGACCAAAGATCTTAATAATTTCCATTGCTTGTAATGTTTTATTGTCAAAGGTTAGTGAGGGTGGTGTATGCCTATGCAGCTATCCTGGGAAAATCCTAGAAACCCTTTTAATGGTTGTCAAACCACATCTTCACTGATACATACTGAGGTGTGAAAACACGCCATTAATGGTACACGGGATGTCTTCAAATGTCGTCTTCATTGGGGAAAGAGTTAAATGATTCTTTTTTATTGTCAAGCTTTTGTATTTCTGTGGTGCTGATGTTTTTCTACAGTTGGTGATTGTTTTTTTTTTTCTGTGTGCGACTACCTCAGTATAAATGTGTATGGCACAACAGCTCACATGATAGGCATACTTTCAGGTGGCCGACGTGACCCGCAGCTGACATCGAATGATTGATCCTGTTGCTGGGATAAGTGCCTGCACACTGCTGAGCACACCGGTCTACTGAAATGCAGCCAGGCGGAAAATTAGAAATCTCTTCATCCCTGATCCATTTGAAATCTGATAACTCCTATCTTCCCCTCTTGCAGGCACCTTTTCTTAGCCAATAAATCAGTAATTAAAGAATGTGTTTATGTGTATGTGTGTGCATGTACATAAGGGGCAGGTGAGTGTCCTTGGGGGGGATGAGTATGGATAGTTGAGGTGATTGGGGTATTTAACACTGCCCATCCACCCTCAAACACACAGGTACGTCTTTAAACACATTGTGTTGTCCCAAGTACAAGCGCCTGCCTAGTCACAAATGGAAGTGTACACATACAAACAAGTTTCACAGTGAGTGCTTGGTGACAGCTGGAGGTGTAATGGTGCCTCTGGTATCAAATAAATCAAAGTCAGGCCTCCCCTGAGCACTGCGTTTGTCCCCTTCGTAGCCAGCAGTGTAGTTGCTCTCCTACAGTTGCACTGAGACAGAAATATCTCTCATGTGAACATTTCATAATGCTTCTTAACTTCTAACATCAGTCTTGTTGTGTTGTCCAGGTACATCGGCCCAGGGCAGCCCGCTTCTGGCTTCCCTCCCCGTCCCAGGACGACCTCTGCAGCCTCAGCTCGACCTCAAACACCTCCTGCCCTTCAGACTCAATGGATCCTCCCCACTTAGCCTGTTCCCTAACTTTAATACGGTGAGTCTAGTGGGTACTAGTCATAATAAACCTTACTTTTAGAAAAAAATGGACTGAAAAATAAGATGTTGAAGTCATTTGAGAACAATGTTCAATGTCAGCAATACTCTGTAAAAAAAACAGTTTAACATTTTGTCTCATCTTTCAAAGCATACTTTGAAAGTTACACAGAATTTGAGGCAAGGCCAATTTTTTTTTAAATCTAATCAGCTACAAAAAAAAAAATCACACGCTGAAGAGAATTGATTAGAAGACAACACACAGGAGACATATTAGCCTGATTTCGTTCTCTGTGGCAGCATGAGGCATATTTTTATGGTATAAGGGTCGGGGTACTTGTACACATACTTCATCATTTTTGTGTCAATATGCCCCTCATGCCAACTCGGTTTATATCAGGGAGTGTTACAAAGAAATACAGGCCTATAAAGCTGTGTCATTATTGCTAGCTATTCTGTTTGTCACTATATCAATACTTTTCCTGCTACACCACAGCCTCCAGTGCTGTGCCCAGGCTTTATCCTAGCTTTAGGTTACAGTTTTTAATGAAGCAAGGTTTGACCTCTGAATATTGCTTTGGTGAATTGTGTCACTATATTTGATTTATTTTGGTTTAAAATGTAAAATTGAGTAGACATGCAGGCATTGTTTAAAATAATGCAAGTGTGTATTTGTAAATACATTTGATTGACATTTTATTTACATTTGAGACACAGAAACACAGTTTTTTCCCCATTTCTTTATTGAAAAGGTCAAATATAACATAGTTTGAAAGGCTTAAAATAGTATTTTTCCACCAAAAAGATGATTCACAAAGAAAAGCATTGCAAGCTTAAACAATCTGTAGAAACTGGACAAGTGGGAGATAAAAACAAGATGTGGAAGACCTGAAAAATTATCTTCTGCAAATGAAAATGATGGCCTTAAGAAATAGGTGGGAAAAAAATCCAGCAAAGACCTGACACAGGACCCGAGTGATGCATCTGCTCCATATGAAGACAGAAACTACTGTCAGATTTTGACCCACCATGCATTACCATCTGGTAAGCGTCTCACTGGCAACAGCTTTATTTGTCCGCATGACAATGATCTTAAACACACTGCCAATAAAGTAAAAGCATAGCTTGTTAGAAGACAATAGAGCACTATCACTCATAGACAGCCCGCAAATATTGACTTTTAAGCCCAATAAGAATGTACAAACTGTGTCTTTGCTTTGTTTTGGGGTTTTTGTTGTGTGAAAAATGACCACACACACACACACAGTCCATCTCAGGAATTTAGAGACATGCTAAATGTTTTTCTTTTTCACTTCTCATCCAAATGTAGATTTTCTTCTGTCACTTTTCATCCTGTTCCCAAGATTGTTTAGACATCTGGCAAAGCTGTCTTCAGTGTCTTTTAAAGATCTTTTCACCACATTTTTGCTACTTGGGGCTTTCCTGCAGATAGAGTTAGTCGAGGTCAGCTGTGTTCTCACTACTGGAAATACTTCATAAGCTTTAGGACAGGGTTAGAGCATGTAGAGTGTGACAGCCACTTGCTTGCATCTTCACAAAAATACAAGTAGATATACTATAGAGTGCACTGGGAATGTGGCAGGTTAAAAACTATTTAATATCCCATCCGATCACACTGTATTGGACATTTGCCTTCTCACTTTCTCCTCCACACATTAGGTAATGTCTAGGGAAGTTCAGGATTGCAGTTTATGTGTAAAAATAGCCTCTGTTTCAAACATCACCCACAAACCATTCAGTTTTCAAGCACATTGACTCTGATAGCTCAGTCTCTGGAATTAAAAGCTTATATCTTTGATCCTTTACTTTCCAGCACTGTGGTCATTGTCATTTCAAGTGTGTATGTGTGCAAGCATTTTTTGATTTCTTTGATCCTACTTTTCCACTCTGCGTGTGTGTAGAAGAGTGTGCCACAGTGTCCAAGTGTTTTCAGTCCTTTCATTGCAATATGAAACTATTTCCAGTTCTGTGGTCTGTAAATGGAGTATAAGCTAGAGATTTAGCTCCTGCATACACTTTTACACCTTTTGAAACTGTACATATAAAAAGTAGGATGAGAAAGAGGGAGATTCAGTCATCTGTCTGTCTGGCTGGTTCTTTACAATGGAGGACATGTGTGAGGGGGTGGATGAGACATAAATGTTTGCTCTATGATGTGTATTTGTGTATGTAGGGGGCTGCCAGCCTGTGTGAAAAGTGCAGCTTTTTTTTTTTTTCATTTGTTCAACCGCCTACTGCTTTGGGTCATGAAGTCGGCTATACTGCCCTGTGGAGGATTGAGCAAAAGCAGCGTGGTAAACATTCACTCCTCTAAAACCTCATGTATTTATATTAGTGGTGGAGGCAGTGGGGTAGGTGTCTGTCAGTGTTTTGTCTGTGTTTCTCTTGTGTTTCAATGGGAAAATTGCTGTTTTTATTCTCCAACCAATGTCTGTGCCTCACCATTCTAATTTGGGGTTTTAGTTTTGCACATTATGCTTCCCTATTAGAGAAATAAAAGCATCCATATAAGTAAAAGCTATTGGAGACGGAAAAGGCAGTAGATTACCAATGAATGCGGCAAGGTAGTACAAAGGAAATCGTTTTTACCGAGTCGCAATGCTGTTCAGTCTGCCATTGTTAAATAGAATACAACTCGCAGTAGGACTTGGAATCTACCACAACCACAATGCAGAAATTATGATAACCACGGAAATAACATCAAATCAGTGTCGCTTCAGTCACGGGAGGAGATGATTAGCCCCCATAATACACAGTCTGACAGTGCAGCTGTGGCATTAATCACAAAGTCCATTCAACAAGAAGCCCCAGGTTCTCTTAGCCTTGATAAGGCACACGTTGTCCCAGACGTGTGCAGGAGGGAAGATGAATGCACCTGTCTCCAAAACCAAATATCCTCCGGTTCCCCTGGTGTCCCTTCTTACATCCTCCCACTGCTCCACCCTCACTCCTCATCCCTTTGTGTGTCTCGTTCTCTCTCTCTGTCTCTATCTATCTACCCTGAAAGCCCATCACGGACTCAGCCACCCGGTGCAGGATAAGTTCTGTCTGCACTAGGATGGCAGGGGAGAACCGAGGGCTTGGACAAAAGACGCATTTATAGCAGTCGGTTCAGGATGGCTGCAGACAGACAATGGACACATTCTTCAGTTCCTAAAACAAACGGCTGTGCGCAGCCTGCTTTTTTAAGGCAGCAGGAAGAGGGCAGCAGGAAGACCTAGGTTTACCTTGGTCAGGCTACAGTTGGTAAAAGGAAACAGCCATTTGCTTCCAAAGATATCTCTGTGTCATGTAGAGGAAACCAAAATAAAGCAACAATGGTAAAGAGCCCTGAGGGAGAGATGTACCTGCAGCATGAAGGTTTCATTGTCAGATATGTTTATATTCCTTTTCACACCTGGCCATGAGGAAGCCGTAGTAAATAGACTCTATCCTTGCAGAAGAGGCAGCTACCTTGGACATGGCACAGTTTTTTGTTTTTTTGCAGTGTGGAAGAGTCTGATGTTTTTTAACCTTGTGTGCCAGAAACAAAGCAAAGCAGTATGCCATGAGCACGCCAACACTCTTTGATCTCTGGGCAGGTGAGGCTGTCAGCACAGCCACCAGTGTAGTTTCAGTAAGCGTAGCGGTATCATTCAGTGTGTGAAGAGTGATCTCCCCGTCCCTCCGGAGACCCTTCTCTCAAACGAGCTGAGGAATAGAGTGGGTCAGACCTTGTACAAGCCTGGGGCAAGATCCAAGGTGATTGTTATATGTGATACCACGCTGAAAGGTGCCCCAGTGAAATCAGCTGTCACTGTGGAATGCAGATCTTATAATGAAGCCTCAGGTTTCACCCTGCTGTTTATAGTATGGTGTTCTGGGACTCTCTGCTGTCTCTTCATAGGCAGTTAAAACAGTTTTAGTCTGTCTAAAACCTTCTGCAGTAAACACTTCATTGTGGGCTGCAATGACTCATAAAGTTTAAGCAGTGAAGTTTTGGAGATTACAATGAAAATACATTCATAAAGAAGAAACTCTTTTCCCTGTAGATTCTTATGGTGTAGGTGTTGATTTATCTAACAGTTTAAGCACCACACTTCCCCCATTAATATCACCGCTGCAATACAACGCACAAAAGTGTAACTCACTAAAGGATAAGGATCATCTTGGTTCTGCATCATCTTTTCATTCAAATTGAAAAGGTGATTGTTTGCGTGAGGTGGTGTTTCATACCTGAAACCCATCAAGATTGTCATCCAAACACAGAAGCAGTTACTTAATTTAGTCAAAGTCGATGTGACAGCAGCAAAACATCTCTTGTCTTTTGTGCTTAAGTAAAGAAAAAAAAATTACATCCAGCGAGTTTGAAAAATAATAGATCTGAGCTTTCTAGGAGGGGAAAAATGTGTTTTCATCTTTACTTTAGAATTCTCAAAAACTCAGGTGTACAAAAATTGGGAGATTAAAAAAAACAATACCAATAGCAAATTGCAATCAGTGAATACAATCAGTTAATTTACAACAAGTAGAAATGCAGCATGTGGTACTAGAAAGTGGTGTTTACCCTGGAAGTTGCATTTCTTAGGTAGAAAAATAACGAAATCTTGGAGGAGTAACATATTATCTATCGAGAAATAACTTGAGTTCATTCAAGGCCATCTAAACTCTTTTAGGGATTGTGCCATTTTTTGTTCTTTAGTATTACTATTTTATTAACTCCTTCGCTGAATATTGCACAGTATGTCACTACTGTTGTAGTAATTCCACCAAACCACAGTTGCACTTTCACAAAGTGAGATGGAAAACCCTTTGATCTTAGTTATCTTTGATTTATTTAATTTTTCTTCCTTTTTTATTGAACAGCAGCTAAGCATATTTTTTGGGAAGCATAAGAAAAAGCGTATTTACTTTTATACTTACAATAGTCGAATTTCTCTCCTTCAGTTTGGCAGTTCACCAGCAGCTTGACTACAGTAATTAGCTTGCATGCATAATAAGGTGGCGCCCTGTCACCTTATTTCTTCAAAATGAAGTTTGCCCTCGTCTAGTGCATCAGAAGGAGTTTAGCAGTACGACTCTTAATGAGCATCTTTAATCAAAATAAAGCCTCTGGTAATGTTCCGTGTATGTAAGCCAAAGAGCTACTGATGATCAGAAAATCTGTATCACGTGCTGACAGGAACCGAGTTATTCTCTTTACATTAAAGGGTAAGGCAGCCTCATGCTGACATTACAGAGTAACCTTTTAATTTGTTTCAGTTTCATTTCATAAGCTCAGCTGTCACTGAAATATACTCTCTGTTTCTTTTTACATTTAATATATTTTTATTAATAGTGGTATGCTTTGACTTTCATGTGAGGAGTATTCTCCATGCCCTCTGGTTGCACACAGCAAGAGCTCAGACTGTGGTGATCCCACAGCAGAAATGGGTTGCCTTTTGATTCTAACATTACCTTATCATCAGTAGCATTTAATGCTTTCCAGTTTTTTTATTATTATTTCCATCTTGTGTATCCAAAAATAGCTTTTCCTTGTTTTCCTTATTTTCTGCCATCCGTATATCCTGTTAGTCTGTTCTTATAATAAAGCTCATAAGAACCATGGCCAAAGCTCCAAATAATGAGGTCAGAGTATGTAAACACAATTCTTGAGTCAAACGCCCGGACTTCAGACTGTCTATTGATATTTTTTTCTATTCCTATTCCCATACAGAGCTGGGAATATTTTTTTCTATCCCTAGCTCTGTATGATCTATCGCAGGCATACAGCTGTGGCTGTGAGGACTTCCCATTTACCTGCTGTTTATTTGTTTACCAGGGGGAAGCCAATCAAAGCTGGCATAAAAGGCAGAGTGACTAGTGGATGAATTTAGGGGTTGGACCAAGGCCTAATAAGGATTACATTGATCTATGAATCATGTAGGGCTGCTCTAGAGGAGCCTGAGCGTAAAGATAGTTTGGAGTTGGAAAAGAGAATATCCACACTGATGCACAACTCGCCACCTTTAAAGGAAAGTGAATTTGTTGTATTGCACTATACACTAAAGATTTCTGCATCTATGAATTCATAAGAAACATGCAACTTGGGAGAATTCAAGTTTGATCAGAACATATTGTCAGGATCTCGGGTTCAAACTGAAAACCGCAACAGATCATGGGACGATTTTACTAGTACACTTAAGTCATAAATCAAAAAATCTAACTTGGTCATATCAAAAAAAAAAATGGAAACAAAAATGAAGACTTATCATTTGGATCATATATCTCAACAATTTCCCAAAAGGCTAACTGGTAAGATGCTCTTGTGTGTTGCACTCTGTGACCAGAACATGCGCCCTCGTGTATAATCTGCGGTAGCTGCTAAAACTGCTTAGACATCAAGTCATGTCATGCTGTTTTCTGATTTACCAGACTGAAAAAAATGCTGAAGATTGAATGTTGGCTTTATGGGAACTAACCTCACCTCACCTCTGAAACAAAGTAGCTTCTATCATTTGGGAAAATAAAATTATATAGAACTAATATAGCTTATACTTGTCATGTGTTTCTGTTTCTCAGATGGACCCTGTCCAGAAGGCTGTGATCAACCACACTTTTGGTGTTCCACAGCCACTCAAGAAGAAACAGATTATCTCCTGCAACATTTGCCACCTGCGCTTTAACTCGACGGTAAGACACGCTGCATTGGCTTTATGTTTCGGTGTTTATGAGGAAGAAAGAGATAATGTTGGACTACAAGGCAGGGAAACAGACAGTACGCCAGACTGTGTAATTTAAAACATAAAAGCACACTATACTAGAAAGTGAGTCTGGCCTCAGAGAAGATTGTTTTGGGCTTCTGCTATCTTCTTGAATTTATGTCACGATCAGCATTTTGGTTTTAGTTTGTTATGTTTAAGACCTTGAGGTTTTCTAAGTTCATTCTATCATGCCTAGGTTGTCATTATAGTTCTTTGTTTGTTAGTTTCCCTTTGTGTTTTCTACCCCTGTATTAAGTCTCCCCTGTCCTATGTGTTTCATGTCTGCATGTCATTTGTTGTTCATGTTGTCATGTCTGTCTCATTGTATTTGCTGTTTTAATTTGAAAAGGTCATGTGTTCCTGTGTTCATTGAAGAGTAGAAGTTTTACTCTTCTACTGCATGTCATTATGTTCATTTGTGTCAGCTGTTTTTCCCCATGTGTTTCCACTTCCCCTGATCACCTCCTGTGTGCTTTTAGTCTGTGTGTGTTCATTCATGCCTTGTCCGAGCGTCTGCTATCCTACCTTGTCTCCATGCCGTGCCAGGTCTCTATGTCTATGTTCCAGGGGTTTTGTTTTGTTATGTTATGTTTAGCTCAGCTCAGCTCACCCAGTTTAGGTTATAATTCAGTTTTGTCTTTGCTTTAGTTTTTCTTTGCTAAAATCAGCCTTCAATAAACGGCTCGTTTCCAGTTAATATTAAGTCTTGTTATTTTGCGTGTACGCACTTGGGTCCAACCTCTCCACTCCCTATAGTCTGCCTCTGCCAGACTGTGACAATTTAGTTCTTATTATCTTTCTGCAATTACCTCAGATCACTGCATTTTTGCATGCTGTGTGCGTTTGTGTGTCATCTGTGTGTGTATAAGGAAATGCGAAAAAGGTCTGAGTGTTTCCCTTTCTCCAAATGATTGTATATTTAAATGAAAAATTGGTCATTTGATTTTTATTTCTATGTAAAAGTTTGTTCGGTTTTGCTTTCTTGTGAGTTGTTTTGGTATGAGGGATTAGACAGCAGGGAAAGCTGCCGTTTATCAGCAAAGAGCAGAAACAATCAGCCGCCACAGCAGGAAGCAGCATTCTCGGTTCCCTACTCCATTTTTGCCACCCTCGCTAAAGCACATGGATATACACATACATGCACACACAAACGTGCAGACTAGATTGCATGCACACAAACACAGAAAAACATCCCATGACATTTTATGCATATTTACATAAGCAAGAAAATGTCCAGAAAGCCAGAAGACTTCTTCGGTCTCGGCACAGCTAAGCGCACACACTCGCTGTCACACACTTTTATTTGGACTCCATCTTCAAAGAAGGTCTGAGGCACAGGAGACAGGGAGCTGAGGGGGGAGCAGAGATGCAGTCGTGCTCTTCACACACTAGAGCAAATCCCATTCCCTGCCTCCGCACACCGACTTAAAGAGGAGTGTCAGGTCTGACTGTAGCTTTATCAGTCTCTCAGAGAGCATGAATACTTTTCTAACACTTCCATGCACCCTCCTTAGAGTTTTCTCAGATATTATACCAACTTATCCTTATGCATAATGCTCAAAGGGGAAATAAGTAAGCTCACTTTGCTGCTCAGTAGAGCACAAATAGACCTTAAAGAGCAACTTAACACCAGCTGACAATCTTGTTTTTAGCAATTCCTCAGTGGTTCGACCTTTCACCCACCTGAAGTGATGCAGAGGTGTACTCTGGGGTGTATCTTTGATGGATGTTTCCAGGTTTCTAGTATTTGTGCTAAGCTTATAGGCTAACCAGCTACTTGTCCTAGCCATACAGACAGATATAAATTATGGGAAAAAATCTGATGATGAGGCGATGTTGTGCAACCAGATGGGGGGAATGTCACTGGCATGGTTATCCCTGTTGGGCCAGTGTAACAGCCCTTGGTAACATTTTATGTGGCCCAAAACTATAAGCACGATTGTATGTTTCATTCCACAACAGTAGTAGTAGTGCAGAACAAGAAAGCATTTCTCTTCAATTTAAACTCTTCTGTTATGTATTTTATAACCCTGAAATGTAGAGCTGGTGTCAAAGAATGTAAAAACCACCACAGAAATTTTTGATGATCTATAAACCACCTGAAAAAGGACCGTACCAACATGAACCAAAATAATTTCAAGAGATTAATAACCAGTGGGGGACTGGCTGTTGGGAGCGCTGACAGTCAGTCTGTTGGCCTGAGAGTTGGTTTGGCCTTGAACTTGAGCAGCAATTTTACAAAAACAATCATTTGGTACAAGACGCACATTAGATGCAGTTCTGTCACTCTCACCTATACACTGTATGATCTTGCCACAGGATCCATGGCACGCAGGTGTGCACCTTTGTTTCGACAGGCAAGCCTGTCTATGTTAGACAAGTCACCTAGTGTATTGTTAAAGGAAAGGCTGGATAGACATGGCGAGACTACAAAAACAGATAAATACATGTACAGGGACCAGGTTATTCAGAAATTCTAGCATAAACAAAACTTTCAGAATTCAGCCAAAGATAGGCTACTTAGTCACAATTTTTAAAATTTGTAATAATTATAATTTTCATATACAAATATAGTGGAGAAATGTCAGACTTCTGAAATATGTGTTAGTAGAACATATAATAGACTAAAATATCTATATATGTTCTTTTTCTGTACAGTTTGTACAGAACAGTACAGAATACAAACACAGAATACAAACACTCGCACCATATTTCTTTTTAAAGACATGCCTCAAAGGGTAAATCATCACTTTTTCTGGTGACCCCATTTTGCATAAAAATATTTCTATTTTCATGGCTCTGGTCACCTTGAGGATAAGAAGAGGTTCCATCCGTAAGGCATGAGGGGTCACTAAGCGTTATGTGAGCTTATAAGTTGTTGTCACCAGATATAAATCCAATTGACACACAGAAAACCAGCAACTTCTTATGACATGTTTTTGTCACCAGTCTCTATTGAAATGAGAGTAGAATAAGTCTCAGTTGGCAAGAAGTCAAAAAAGTTCATTTCCCAAAACTGATTTAGCTATTATAGTTTTTTTTCAGTGTATTTGGACCATTAATTGCTTCTACTGAATTTTTAACATTATTTGTTTTAAGTACTATACTAAGTATATTGGTGAACTAATATACTTGATCACACAGCGAAAAGTTTTTTTAAAAAACAAAGGGGTGGTAGATGTTGTTCATTTACTAAAAATGTGTCGTTTTAGCCCATTGCTAGGTGGTTGCTAGGCAACGTGATAATGTCACAATATATAATGTATAGTTCAACTTTTATGGACATAGAAAAGGTCTTATTATTGTGAAATAAAAATGATAGAATGGATTTCTAAGGTATTATAGGTGCATAAATGCACAAACAGGTCACTTTAGCCTGTTGCTAGGAGGCTGCCAAGCCAAGTCATAACATCCGTTATAGCTAAGAACCTCCAGGGGTGTAAGATGTTTGTGTGGTTACTTTCGATGCTTAATTCCTAATGGTTTAGGTGGAGTTCATGGACAAAGAAACAAACAATTCTGGTCTAGATTGAGGAGGAGAAGGTCATAGAGAATAAAGAGTTTACAGTAAAGTTTGGTTTATATTACTTGTGTAATGTTATTGGAAGGTGAGGGTACTGAAAGTGTGGAGAATAATTGCTAAAGATGTTTTATATCCTTCTTTGTGTTTGCCATATAACATGTTGTCATTTTACAATAAGATTGGGCTGCCTGCAATGTTCCCTCTAATTTTTCATGTGTCTGAGCGAACACACAAACTCCCTGAGCGGTCCCTTGGACCACTGTGAGCAACAGCAGACGTGTGCACTGTGGTCATGCCAGCATCGAATCCATCCAAGTTACATGGTTTATTAAAATAATCAAATTACAGCATTTACATTTATGTTAGAATACTTTTAATTAACTGCTTTAGCCCACTTACAATGAAAATGTAAAAAATCGTGTTCATGACCTGTGTAGTATGTTAACACTATTGGAAGTAAAAATAACTTGAACTCCAATTTTGAAAACACAACTTTTTTTTCTTTTCTTTTTTTGCTCTGACTTGTATTATGACTATGAGTCTGTGGTCTGGGAGAGAGTCCTGTAACTCTCTGTCTGCAAAATACAGTATATAATGACCAATATTGGGCAATTAATTATATAGTTACTTATTCAAAAAAGTTACTGAGTTTTGCAAACAACAACGTTTTTTGCAGCTGTTTACCTAAAAATGCAGCCAAGGCGGTTTTTTAAATAAACATTTCAAAATATTTACAGAACAATCAGGTGTTCTGCATCAAATTTGATGCCACACAAATTATTTATGACACTCCAACACATAATTTCTTTCCACTATGAGATAAAGGAGAACATCCCAAGCCTGATACCTGCAGGCCTGACAACAGGAGATGTATCACTCCTGTAACACCTGTAACATTCAGCAGTCGCCTCATCGTTCTGACACACACAACAAAACTATTGACTACACTACACACTAACTACACAAGATTTGCGCTAAACGTCGCAAATCTCTCACATCTCAAAACACCGCAGTCACTCCTAAAACTTCCCTCTTCCTAAACAACTAAATGCCATATCACTTTTTGATTGGTCCACATAGTACATTTTTCCACCAATAGGAAAAGCTGGGAGGGGTTTGCTCACAGGCGGAGAGTGCTTTTGAGCGTTTTCCTTATAAAACACCGTTTTTACAGTTTCTTCCCGCAGTAAATATAAACAACAATAGTATTCAGGAAGAAAACCAAACATTGCATCTATTTTTTATCATAACTATGGTTTTACGTGGCCTATCAACACATTTTAAAAACTGTTATAGTTTTTAAACACAATTTAAAAACTGTTATAGTTTTTAAATTGTGGTATAGTCCACACTCTTTCCGTCAATTGTTCCGTCTGTCCTGCTCACATCTCCAATGGTTGTACACGTTGTCATTAACGTGGCTTCACTCCACATCAGCCACGCCGCTTTGCTAGCTAAAACACCGGTGTCGGCACATAAGGACGCTGTCATAGCCTGTCGACGTTGATTAGCTGCATATATATGAACGTGAAGAGCATCATTGGCTGGACTATGGGATAAGGTGGCATCGTTCTAATCCCATACTGGAGCAGCCAGTCACTCACTGACTAACACTGCAAAAGAGAATTGTTAACGTATTTATTTTAATTTCAATTCAGGTTAGATTTTTTTTTTTTGTGTGCAACACAGATTTTCTGTGCGCAGAGACCGTGCCAGCAGTGCACAATTGTGCACGTGCCGAAGCTTAGAGGGAACATTGGCTGCCTGTATTTATAAATTGACCCTATACTTGTAATTTAAGGAAATAATGAAAAGTTAATTCATCAATTTAATGAAATGGGGGAGCTATGCATTTGCTGAATTAAACAAACCAACTGGCAAAACAACTTCACTTGTTTGTCAGTTTCCTTTCCTACAAGAAAGTCATTATTGGATGAGACAATTTCGCAGTATTTCAGAGCTATGGGATGGGGCACTTTTCACACCCCCACAACATATGTCTGGCAGAATATAGCCTTGTGTTTCCTTTTATCGCAGCGATTTCTTAATCACGGGACATTTTTGAATCTCTTTGAAGAAACTGTATCTCCCTGTAGTCTCGCTGCTGGGGTGGTGAAAACCAAAGCTCATTTCACACCTTGTCCTTCAAGCCTCCACTGAGTCTCAGTTGGATGGAGAAGCAAATGGTGGAGGGCTCACCAGCAGAATTCGTCAAATCAAGCTGTGAAGCCAAGCACTGAAGCCTTTTCACTGCAAATCAGTCAGACAACGTGCTGAGGTATTTGAGTTCCTTTTACAGATCTTTTGACGGACACGTTATGGTGGCTACGCATACATGGTTAACGCTCTATAGTCCAACTTCTGTTGTGGTTGTGTATGTGTGTGCCACTGACCTTATATCTCTGCCACGATACTGCATAAGCAGTAAACTTAATTATTGCTTATGGCAGTGACTCGCAATCAGTGGTAGAAATATCCCAGGGGGAGTTTTGTTGCCACAGGGTATATGCAAAGATTTGTTCAACTAATCCAACAAAAAAATAAAATAAAAGTATAAAACTGAAATTATAATTTTAATTAAAGAACTGAGTGGACCTGAACAGGCTGGAGAACAAAAGTTACTGTTCATTAAAATTAATGAATAAGCAGTTGAAACAGACAGCCAAAAGGAATGCATAAATGAATAAACAAAAAAAGCATTGGTCAAAAAAAATTAATAAATGATTGAAAGTAGGACTAAAACCAAAGCAGTTGAAATTAAGAGGATGCATAAACAGTTGAAATATCTTGTTAAACAAAGATGTTAAATATAGTAGCAGGGAAAAATAGAGGTCAATGATGAAAATGGTCCGCTGGAATTTATTGATTAACAGTTGATGGTATCCATGTAATTGCTAATCCAGCTAATCCAGGTAAAGATTTGTTTGGAAGAAATACGTAGCTAAGAATAACTGTAAAGACTTGAAATCTTTAAAAGTGATACATTGTTGAAAAAGCCAAACGTAATGGATAACTTGGAAAAACAAACACTCACCAGATGCTTTATTAGGTACAGCTTCCGAATACTGGGTTAGACCACATTTTGTCTCATAACTGCCTTTAATTCATCGTAGCACAGATTCAACAAGATGCTGTAAACATTCCTCAGAGATTTGGGCACATACTGACAGTTGCTGCAAATTTGTCAGCTACACATCCATGTTGGGAATCTCCTGTTCCCTCTCATCCCAAAAGTGCTCTGTTGGATTAAGATCTGGAAACTGAGGAGGCCGTTTGACATGGCGTGTTATCCTGCTCAAAGTAGCCATCAATAGATGGGAACGCTGTGGTCATTAAAAGGTCAGTATGATCAGCAAGAGGATTCATAGACATTTGCGTGTAAATAATGCACGACACCACCAGCAGAAGCCTAAGCCACTGATACAAGGCAGGACGCATCCATGTTTTCATATAGTTTATGCCAGTTCTGCCCCTGCCATCCAAATGTAGCAGCAGATATAGAGAGTCGTCAGACCAGGCGATATTTTTGTAATCTTCTATTATCCCATTTTGGTGAGCCCATGCAAAATGAAACCTCAGAAGTGACACCCAGTATGGTCTTCTGCTGTTATAGCTCATCTTCAAGGTTGAACATGCTGTGCATTCGCTCATGCTGTTATGCTTTCTTTAGTTATCAGGAGTGTTATTTGAGTTGCTGTTGCTTTCAAAGCAGTCTGTCCTTTCTGGTCTGACCTCTGGTATCCACGAGACATTTTTGCACCGAGAACTGCAGTTCTGACCATTCTTTGTAAACCCCACAGCTGGTTGTGTGGGAAAATGCCGGTAGATCAGCATTTTCGGAAATACAGCATGTCTGGGAACAACAACCTGGCCATGCCACTTTTGAAGTCACTTAAATCATTTTTTAACTGTCCTGATGCTCAATTTAAATTTTCTCCAGGTCATCTTAATCATGTCTACTTGTCTAAATGCACGGAGTTGCTGCCATGTTATTGGCTGATTAGATATTTGTGTTAACAAGCAAATGAAATTAAATGACCGGGAGTGTATATATCTTAGTTGGGTTAATAATTAGCTTAAATCCAACTGAAATAACATTGCTTGTTCTGCTGGATGGAAAAACACTTTAACAATATCCACTTATATATGTTAATAACAGTTGGTGGCAAAGGGGTACTTGATTCCATCTGAGAGGCCTGTGGGATACATCAGATGAAAAAGGTTAGGAACTGCTGGCTTAGGACTAATCTATTGTTCATTCTCAGGTAATCGGTTAAATCAGCATTTTGATCCTATTGAAAAGGCCTTAATGAGATTACAAGTCTCATATCTTCTTGTTGCATGTATTTATTTCTCACTAAGGAGTCCTTCAGATAAATGTCAGCTCTCTTTTCATGCAAGTTGTTTAGTACCTGAGGATTTGCATGAGTTGTTTCTTCAGGAAGTGTTAAATTAGAAGCTTAAGAATAAAGTTTGATGTGTTTGAGAAACAGCTGCATCATACCGTGCTACAAAAAAGTGTGTTTGGAAATGTTCGCATTTTTTTAAAAAATAGGTGTTTTTGTGATTTGTATTTAATTTGTGTAAATTCCAATTCATGTATGTTATTTGTGATTTTCTCTCATTATGGGTCTGAAATCTTCCCTTCTGTACCTACGTTCTATCCAGACTATGCTCTGAAGAGAATTTATCTTCTCTTTTAATGAGTGATCTCTTTATCGATTTCTTTTCTTTTCGTATGTATCCATGCTTACTCTGACAACAGGGGCTTTGTTCTGGGATTGAACCGAGGTCGTGAGAGTGATGCAAATGGGAAGGTAAATCCGCCCGGAGAGAAACTTGCGTGTTTATTGCTGCAGCGCAGTCAGTCAGAATGTGTTTTGCGTCTGATCCGTATTTGTGGGTTTGTGCGTGCTCACGAGCGCTCAGATGTGTGTGACATTAGCGTATACTGCCAGATGCGTCCAGGTTTTGCAGAGGCTGATTCTCACAGTGAGGATTTATAGGCTAGTTGTAGAGATGGAATCCTCTCTCTTGTTGCATATTGCACATGCAATTATACCTCTGGCCTCCCAACGTGCCAGCACTGTTATCAGGTAGAAACAGACTCCACTCTTTGCCGCCCGCGTATGCCTGTGAGAGAGTGAATATTCCAGGCGTGCATTTTAACATTTATTGCACGCGAACTCCAGTCTTTCTAGCAGATTATTCATGAAGTAATTTCTGATTTTCCTTTTTGCCCTGTTTTTGTCTCATATTCCCACAGAACCAAGCAGAGGCCCACTATAAAGGTCACAAGCACGCGCGTAAACTCAAAGCCATGGAGGCCCAGAAAAACAGGCAGCGACGAGCTGGGGAGTCCTCATCCACAGGGCGAGAGCGAGACCGAGACAGAGACCGGGAACGAGAGCGGGACATAAGCAAGACATCTACATCTGAGGCAGCCCTTCCCACACTTATGGATACTTGCTTAGAGGAGGGAACAAGTAGGTATAGTGGCAGAAAGATGGGACGAAGGCATCTGCAAGAGTGTGCTATTTGTAACCGATCCTTCTCCAATCCTCTCCACCTTCTTGATATCACTCTATCACGCTTTGATTCCTCTAACTCCTCTTCTGCTCCATTGCATCTTTCTAAACCCCATCAACCAATCTGCTTCTCACATTATTGACAGTTTCCATCCCCCTCCATATCTTGGCCACCTTTATCCCTTTCTCTCAGCTCCAGTGTGTTACACTTTGAGATTATATCTTCTGTACACCTTATCCCTCATCCTCTTGGCCTCCTATCCCCACTATAAATTCAGACCTCTGAAATTGTAACTCACATTTTTTCCCCTAGAACTTTTCTGAACTGGTCCTCTGTCTTTGTGCCTTGTGATGGATGGAAGGCTCAGATGCTATGGGAATGGGGAAAAATCTGGGATAAAGAAATGCTGTGTAAATACAGGGGCAGACTGGGATCGATCAAAGCCTTACTGGGGCCATTTTTACCCCCTTTGCCTCGACTGCTTGACTTCACCTCAGTTACTCTATGCTCTCTTCTCTCAATCTCAGTTAGATGCAGAGGGTAGTTACAGAACCAGAATTGGTGTATCTGTGCAGCATGAAAAGAAAACCATATATTGCTGGTTGAGAATTGAGAGGGTTCCAGATTGTGGTGAGAGCATTCATTTAATGGGCTGTCAAATAGAAAATAAAGTTAGAAGACATCAAAGGCACTTATCTTCTTTTACAAAAAGTTCAAATGTTTTCACACTGGCAGTGTAAATATAGACATTTTAACTTGTGATAAAGGAATAGAAGTGCATTGGTTTTCTTTCAACAGAAAATGAATGTTGACTTTTTCTCACCGCACAGCTGCAACTTTACCTCAGAGAGCATGAATTGCTCCGGTGGCATTTTGACTCCAGAGTGAGCCCATTACCATCTCATGTTGCTCTTGTCTAGGTCCACACTTTTCATTTATCCATCACAGCTGATGGGAATGGAGAAGAGCCAGAGCACTTTTCCCCCCTCTGTCTTTTAGATTTTTACTTTCCTCCCCTAGAGAAGATCACTGTCTAGGCAGAAATTCAAAATACTCTTGGATGCTAGATGGAATATCAGAGACGAGATATGAAGGTGCTGGGGTTGGAAAGAGACTTTTTCCACTTTATCCCATCTGACAGACATGTCCACATGCACATGAACACACATACACACACACTTTTTTTTTGCCTGGAGCACTTTTTGAGTCTCCTTCAGAAAGGAGAAAGTGGACAAAAGAGTAGAAGCCTGATAACGCTCTCATCAAATATCATTTTAATATTCCGCTGTTGCAAAGGAGAGCTCTGAAAGAGGAATGCAACAGCAGAGACGAAATGAGATGATGAGTGGGAAATGAAAGATAAGATGAAATGAATGAAGAACACTGAGGGAAAAGGGAAAGAATACGAGAAAGAGAAAGAACATGGAGGAGGGGGTCAGTGAAGAGAGAAAGTACATAAGTCAATGCTAGTTTTTATGCTGTGAATAATTTTGCAGTTCTAAAGCAATTTTGTGAGGAGGAACACTCTTTAATAAGCCCAATTGTGTGATTGGCCTAATGTGAAATTGAAATGCAGCAGTGCGAGCCAGTGCTGGCATGCACCACAATGCCAAACTGTAATGGAATAGTGCTCCAAATTAACACTCTATGAAATGAGTTATATCTGCCATGAAAGTAAAGGCTGGTGAGGAGCTGTCTGAGGCTAATGCCCACATTGTGTGCCATCAGGAGCCAATAACACACCTGTCTGCTATTCTTAGCACTCTGGCTCCCTGGCTCAGAGTAAACAGATTTCTTCTCAACCCACAAGGTCAGCCTCCTCAGCCTCATTAGAAAATGCCTATATGCACATTTAGACACTGTAGACATTTACTACTCGTGCGCCACCTCTCGACATCAGCACTGGATGGGGTTCAAAGTGTATATTAAACACAAGATGTTTTCCAAGAAAATTTGGAGAATTGCCACCATGGAGTGGTGTGGGTAATTAAAGTTTAAGCCTTTTCACAGCACAAATAAGAGAACCAATAATAGCAGGACACATGCATTCATAATAGTATAGCAGGGTGAGACATAAATGCATGCTTCGGTAACCATCCCACAACATGTTGGTTTCTTTAAAGTCTGACCACCTCATCTAGTTGGTAATTATTGTAACCATGATGACAAAGGTCTTCTGAGGATAATGAAGTACTGCTTTTAACCCGAGCCACAGTGTTGTGATTTCATTGTGTAAATCTAGCCATAATTGTGTGAGTTCAGAAAACAGTGCAGTTAGGAAGGCAATGACAAACAATGTTATTCTGTAGAATGAAATTATATTTGTTGTTTAGAGGTGCAGTGACAAATATTGTACAACTTTGCTTTCAAAAAGTGCTGTGAAATGTTGATTAAAAACAGAATGCAATAATGTCCCAGTCTTTTAAAAGCAAAAATATTAGATTTCATAAAAACAGCTGAAGTTTAGTCAGGAGCAATGAAAATTGGAAAAAAAAAAAAATGTGTGATGCTAACAAAAGACGCCTTGTAGAACTTCACACAGCCATTTGTGTTAAGTAATGTGATTGCCTATTCAAAAGAGCGCATCACAGAGAGGCTGAATCTTTCAAATGTAAAGATGGACAGGGATTCACCTCTGTGTGAAAGAGAGAGCTTGAATTTCAGTGAGGATTTCATTATCACACAACATTAAAAGATTCATAGACTCCATAGAAATCTCTTTATGCACGGATAAGGCCAAAAACATATCCAACTGGATCATGGCTTGAGGGCATTCCGAGCCAGTTTATCATTTACAAAACAAGTATTAAAAAGAAAAATGTATGAAAAACATATCTATAAACTCTTAGGAAAATGTATTTTGTCAAAATGTGGGTTTCTTTTCATGACTTCAAATGATCAAAAGTGCTCTTCTTGCTTACAAAAATTTAAATTTCTTTCACTTTAAAACAAACTATCCTTTCTTGGAGGGAACCTCAACAGTCCATACATTCAGAAAGGACAGGGAGTTGTACAAAGGGCACTAATCGATGCTTATAAACCATGTCCTATCCTAACAAAGGGCAGCGACTGAGCAAGTGAAGAGAGCACCAGCCTGGTGCTAAGAGACAGAGAGCCGGCATCAATCATGACAAGCATCAATCACCTTTGGCTTTGATTGACTCCACTGTTGAACCCGTCTTTGCTGGGACTATGTCTGTCACCAGTAATGATGATTTAAAGGCAAGAGTTTTCCCCAGAGAAGTTGTTTATGCTCTGAAGCTGCCTTGAATCAGCACTTGCCTGCTAAATCAAGTGCTCGGCGCTTGTATGTGTAAGAGAATTTGTGTTTAATGACGCCAGTATCCATATTTTTTTGTTATTTTGGCAGTGGTTAAAGTTCTCAGCGGATCAGTCTGCTGAATTGAGAGATCTAAAAGCTATTAAAACCTGTTTTATTAAACTAGACTGTCAAAAGATTAACTATTTAATAGATTAAGTCCTATTCAGGTTAAAGAAATATGATGATTACCTGCATATCAGTGATCCATAATTTGCTGCTCTGTAGTTCTGCTCCACAGAAGGCCTGCTAAGAGCGAGCCTTTGATCTGATATTTCGCTAGTTTTGGTCTCTGTTTATAATGTAAACAGTCAGAGGACAAATGGGACAAATGACAAGGAGACACAAAAGGCATTTTTGGATGTGTGGCAAAGTCATGGCATTAATATAAGGAAATACTGCTCATCAAAATTGTTACAGGTACCATTTGGCACATCCACCTGTTATTAGATGCACATTGGACAGATTCACAGATTCACTCATGGGGCTAACACAAAGATGCTAATTATAGTATGCTCTATTCCACACCTACAAACAGTCACCAATTAATCAATCATAAATTTCACTATGCTGTAGAAGGAACCTGGCACAAACCCACACAGGGAACATGCAAACTTCAGATAGAGACAAGATTCTTCAAACCTACATTAGTCTTGCTGTGAGAGGGTAATACTAACTACTGTCCCACCATGCCACCCCCTAGTCAAATCTGGATCTAAATATTTCATTTGTTAAATTCGACTTCTTCAGCATTTTATTCTTTAGGTGCCAGAAATCTAGTTAGTTTGTTTTAATAAATTACCAAAATGGGCACCAGTTTCATGTTGAATAATTGCATGAATTCTAGACTTATTTCAGCGCTAATGGTGGAAGAGTAAAGGTTTTCTTAGCTGTTGAAATGTAGTGTTTCTAAAAATGGAGATCTTACCCCTGCCGAAACTCAGCAGGGGTATTTGATATTCATCCAGCAGCACAGAGTGAGGTACCTCATGATCTAAATCCTTGGATTTTTGAGGGCTTTGATTCCCACCAACCTCCATGTCTTCCTCTGCTTAATCCACTGATCAGTATCACTCCCCTCTAGAGACTTCTCAGGTGGCCCAGTCTTTCACCAACACTCAGGATCATACCTGCCCCCACCCCCCTCGAGAGGAGCTCAGATCCCTCAAGGGTCACTCCCATTACACCAAGGGGACTGTCTAATCTTGCTTCTATATAGTTTCTTTTTCTTTAGTAGTAATGAGAAAAGAAGACCCTTATCTCCAATGATGAATTTACTCTGGGACGTAAAAAGGAAAAATCAATGGAGCACAGTTGCACGGAGGGTGGTGGTGTGTGTGTGTCTGTTTGTTTGTGTGTGTGTGTGTGTGTGTGTGTGTGTGTGTGTGTGTGTGTGTGTGTGTGTGTGTGTGTGTGAGCTTAGAGAGAGAGAAAGACCGAACACTCTCCAAATGAAATGGAGATATTCATTGAGCGTAGCACACAGTGCTCTGGGGTGAAGTGCGTGACTCCCTCGGGAGGGCCATGGGGTGAAGGGGAGACGTGTAATGGAACTCCAGTTACTTATGGGGCCAGCAGTCGATGGGTTTGTTTATTTTGACTAAGACTCCAGGTCCACTTGATATTTGAATGGAGAGGGAGAACGAAAAAGGGGAAAGAGAGAAAGAAGAATGGGAGGAGGCTGATGGCATTTACTTACCTAAGCCAAGTGTAATCCAGTCTGTTCCACATGATTTAAAACAAAAGCTGATACTATATCAGAGAATTCCTCAAGGCTACCACATGATAGGTTCTATTAACCTGGCTTTCATCACTTTATCATGAAAAAAATGTTTCTTTGAAGATTTTCATCTGGTGACTGTATATTCCTGTTCGTTGTATGTTAGGTTTTGTGCGCGTATGATTGTTTTTCAGGCAGTATCATGCTCTGTAGAGATTATATTAATTCTGATCAAACAGCTTGTAGTCAGCCCAGGAAATGATACTTTGCAAATGCAACTATTCATTACAAGTTTAACAAGTAATTACATTTCCACTTTTTAGGCTTCATAGGAGTGTATGGGTAGGTTCTAACCAATTAGACCTCCAAATGTCACATACACTGTACTTTAGACATAGAGGAAGAAATAAACAAGGCAATAAAATTGAAATAAACTTCTATTTATTTGTTAAAGGGTGTCCACACAGTAATAGGCTACCAATGTCAATGAATTTCAGTGAATTATGTAGTAGTGATGTCAAGCAAAATAATAACTAGTGATGCAATATGTTCATGACGAACCATCAGTGATATTTGTTCTTTTTGGCCAATTGCTTCAAGCTAATGTGAACAAAAAACAATCTCTCCACTAAGCTCAGAGGGATTAAACTGTATTTGTTGAATACTGTTAAATAATAATAGTCAGCTATTGTTCTCTTTCCGTTCTTAATGTTTTTACAGGTCTTCAGTCTGATCTAGAATCAGCCAACCTGGAGGTGAAGCCCGAGGAGAATCCCAAGAGCTCGGTTATGCTGACACCTGTATCTGAGGTTTCTTCTATGGAGCTGGTCACTCTTTCCCCCCCTCAGATTTCGCCTTCTTCACAGCTCTCTGAGACAGCTTCAGACACCAGTGCCCCTGAAGTCCCAGACGCTGTGGGATCAACCAATGAGTCAGGCATTCGTGCCGACACATCGAGCACAAATGGGGTGCCTGGTACAGATGATGACAAAGACCCCAAGAAGAGCAAAGCTCACCTCCATTGTCCTGTTTGTAAAGTCACAGTAAACTCAATCTCCCAACTGGAAGCACATAACAGCGGTAAGAGCGTGATGTGTGACCTTGAGGCTTGCACTTTTTTTCTTGAAAACAGAAATGTTCTGAAATCTTTTTTCACATTTTCAACATTTGGTTCAGTGTTACCAAATGATATACTCACACTACAACCTACCTGCCAACTCTCTGCTGTCTATACTAGGTACAAAGCACAAACTGATGCTGGAGGGTCACAGTGTTCTGCCACGACGCAGGGGCAAAGTGGTGGCAGCTCGTGCAGGCTGCAAGAGTAAGCGGCTGGGCAGCAAAGGCAGCGTTGGAGTTCCCAGCAAGAACTTCCAGTGTGAAGTGTGTGAGATCTTTGTGAATTCTGAGACCCAACTGAGTCAGGTAAAATAATTACTAATGTATCATTTACACCTTTTGCCCTGTAAAGGAGGTACTGTTCACATCGCATAAGAGTTGGCATAAATAAAAAGAAACGTATTTAACACGAGCACCACAAAGGGCATCACAGGTTTCTGCTGTTATGTAGGAGGGCAGGGGGACAAAATTCAAGATCTAACACTCTCAGACTTATTTATCCTTCTTGTGTGGTATAAAATGAAATATGAGGAGGGAAACATGGGCTTGGGAAAGTCCTGCAGGTTTCTCAATGCATACTAAGTGAGAATCTTGCTAACCTGGTAGGATTTTGTTCAAAAGGACATAAGAGTGCTATTGACTCTGCAGGGAAAAGCACTCTAGCCCAATCATGCCACTCGGATAAAATGTTGCATACTGTATAATTACTTCACATTCACAGACAGATGATGTGGCCACAGAATTAATTAGAAAACAAAAGTGTCTGCACACACAATTACCCCAGACACCGAGGGTTTAATATTACATATTGAACTTAAATCACATTGCCCTGTAATGTCACAGTTATAAAAGCTAAAAAAAATGATGTGCATTAAAGTGATAAATATGAATAATGAGATTTTAAAGACATTACTCGATCCGGGAGACAATTTTAACGTCACCTTGATGGGGGAAATCTGCAAACTTAAATCAAAGCTGCTTCATTTACGGATGCATGAATCAAGCAATTGAAAGGAGGTTGTAAGTGCAGAATACATTCAAGCTGTTATTTTTACACAGATACCATCTGATGCTTTAACTAACTCCTCATTGAGCAATTATTTACCTCTCATTATTGCAAAAGCTTTCTCTATTTGCTCTGGTTATACCAACATCAAACCGGGCTGAGATTGAATTTCTCTGCGTTTGATGTTCATTTACTGCTACATCTTGTGTCGTGGACTGTATATGCTGGAGTGGAAAAGATGCAGGATATGCTGTCATGTGTCAGCACCCAGACTGCTTTAGCCTTAAATGCATTTCACCAGTCTTATATAAACCTCTATCCCATGAGGACGTACCCTTTAAGTACTGGAGACAGAGAAGGAGCGCGGCAGAGGTAGAAAGTAATGTGATGTAATTTCTCTTCACTTCAGTCGTACTCAATGCCTATCCATTATTAATTCAGCAGATAACACTTGAAGTTGTTCCACTGTGGTACAACAGATTCTTGTTAGCTTGCTAATGGTATTTCCGCTGGTCTCAGCAGCACATGAATAGCAGAAGGCACAAGGATAGGCTGGCCGGAAAACCGCCCAAACCCAAATTTACCCCCCACAGCAAGAGCCAGCCAAGCTCCAGCTTAGCGGTAAGTCTCAGCATAAAGACACAGGCAAACAAAACACTGTCATGCAAATATGCACACATACACACACTCAAGGAAAACAAACAAAGCATAATTGCCTTTTCTTACAGCAGATATGCTTGGATGTTCTTCCCAAAACTGGAATAATTTCAGTCTAGCTTGTAAACTAATGCATTTTTAAACAACAGTTTTAATTTTTCTCTGTAACAGTTAACTGATTTGACCCAGGCCCAGACAAACATTCAATGAAAACTGCAAACACGCAGATCACTTTACACAGGGTTCACTCAGGGACTTCAGTGTTTTGGTGAGGCAGCATGCTTGTGTGCCTGCAACTGTCATAGAGGTTAAGCACACTTTTGTACTCAGTAAGTCCCCTACCCCTGAGACAGGTCTAAAATAGTCCCCACTGACCAGCTCTGACAACAGCAGCCTGAATCAGCACTCCAGATTAATCATTTCTCTGCTCCTGTCATGTATACACCTCCCCATCTCTCCTTCTCCTCATCCCCCTCCTCCATCCTACAGAACGTGAGATGGAGTGGCTATGCAGGCGTGGCTGTGTCTGCCATGAAGAAAGCATTCAGCCAGTACAACCTCACCTCCCTCTCCTCGCAGGTCAGTGGCAGGAGAGCCTGAGACTGGGGTTGGATTGGAAGGCGAGACTTGCAGCTGGCTGAACTTTAGGCCTGGCCATGGGCAGGGGATTTAGCAGATCTCACAGAAGTCACGTTTGCATTAAAGGGATGGTTCTGATTTTTTTTTTTTTTTTAAGATTTGTTTCCATGTTTTACATGAGGTGCTACTTATTTAACTAGCTAATGGTGATACCAATATAGCAGATGCCACTAAATAATATGGCTCCCCATGTGGCCAGTGCTATATAGCTATATTGGGCTTATCCAGGCATCTTCAAAGTTAACCCTGTGTTTTCGCTATTGCGCCTTATTCACAGGATAATATCACTATGGCAACATATGCTTTTTGGTTATTTCATTTCATCGATTACAGCGTTCCTTATCGCCAAGACTCATTAATATTGCAGTAATTGTAGCCATCATACCAAAATGATGGATGAAGCATGTTCTGAAATTAAAGTGATTAAAGTTGGTATCATGACGGAGACTTAAATGTTTCTTATCTTGCGACTATTTCAGGTTTTTCTTTTTTAATTGCCTACAATTTATGCAACATCTTGTGTAAATTTCTAAATTTATTTATGATCAGTTTTATTTGCATTTTCTAAATATTACATTCTTACATCTTTAAAAATTGTTTTAAACTATTTTTTTGTATTTAAATGTGTAAATGATTTCTCATTCAAGCTATATCATGGCCAGTGATTAAAGCAATTGACCACTGATTAAGAAAAAAAATAAATCAGAACTATCCCTTTAATATTGGAGAGCTTTAGAGTTACAGCCTCCAGCTTAACCCTTGTCCTGATGAAAAAGGCTGAAGTGCATCCATGCTGTGGTCCTAGATTTCAGCTGTTGTGTACAGATCTATGGAAGTTAGGCACCTCTGAATAATTTAATATTTTGTTGATTTTCAAAATGAAAATAAGTAAAAAAGCAACAACAAAAACCCCCCTCTGCAAAAACACATTAAAAATGAGCATTTTTCAATCGTTAACGCACTGTTATTATTATTTTATTTTGAACATACTTGTGCAGATGTCTCTGAACTTCAACTGACTCTGAAGCAGGTCAAAAATGTCCTTTCAGACTTTAATAAACTCTGTGATTCATCAAAATTCACAACCTGGGGACTGCTATGAAGTTAAAAAAAAAAAAAGTGAAGCTAAAATGAAGCAAATACAGGGACTGTAAAGCGATGTCAGAGCACTTCCAGCTTGCAAGTTTTCTTGTCTGAAATGTAAATTTTTAAAAATGACAGTTGAGGAGAACTTTGGATCTGACGGGAAGAAGAAAACATTCAGATAAATCTTAGGCATAGCAAAACCCTGCAAATGGCTGTAAAGGAGCTGCAGGAAGATTTAGCTGACACATAAATGGCAGTGCACACTGCAGTGTGCAGCAGTCATGAATAAAAGGACCTACATATAGGAGTCAAAAAAACAAAACCTCACCTACACCCATATCACAAAGTTCATTATTTAAAGTATGAAAAGCAACATCTGGATAAGCCAGAGGTTGTTTTTTGGATGTGCTGTAGACAGATAAGGGAAAAGAGGGGTCCTTATGCCGCAATTACCCAAGGATGTCTTTGGAAGGGTAAATAAAGGAGCAGCATTTGATGAAATACTAAAAGCAATGCCAAGGCTTAAGAACAAGGATGGAAATATTCTGCTTTGTGGTTTTGTGACAGCCAGTGGCACAAGCCATGGATAAACAGAAGAAAATATTCCATAAAATGTCAGAAGATTCTGGCTACAAATCTAATACAGTCTGCCAAGAGAGCAAAACTGAAAGACGCTGGCCTTTTCATTAGGACAATAATCCAAAATGTACTTCAAAATCGACCGTGACTACCTAAAGAAATTCAACTTAAAGCTTCTGAAATGGGAATTACCTTTCCCTGACTTGAATATCATAGAAAATCAGTGGGATCCTAAACATGCGTTGCATATTGCAAGGACCGAGGAAGTTATGATAAGTGCCAAAGGTTGTTACTAAGTAATGACGTATAAAGGTTACTGCACCGCTGCACATGCAGATTGCACAGTCTATTATTTTTTAGCTTAATAACATAAACAGTGCTTAAACTTTGAAAACATTTTTAATGTTGGCTGTTTTTGCTGTGTTATTACAAAATATGGATTTTAACTAGAGGTGCCTAATGAATCAAGCCATCAGGAATCCAGGTCTGTTAGTAAGAACATGTACTACTCTGCTGCAGCTCTGTGTGGAAAAAGGGCCATGGCTTTGGGAGACATGTTTGTCCAGTAAACGTGTTCTGTCCTCACTGTGTTCTTCTCTCACTTCTTGCCATTCCCCTTCCTGTTTTCTCCAGACCAAACTGGCCTTGCAGAAGCAGCTGACCAAGAGTTTGACAACTGGCTTCCTGCCCAGCCCCCTCACCCCGCCAACTCTGTGCACAGTGGCAACTAACCCACTGGCGTTGCGCCACCCAGTGGGTACAACCACCTTCATCCAGACCCCATTCCTGGGCCCTGCACTGTTCCGGCCTGCTCCGGGGCCCCTGCGGGCCACACACACACCTATCATTTTCTCCCCCTACTAAAGACTTGACCCACTTCCCATTTGAGCTCCACCCCTGTCCCTTTACCAAATCCAAGGCCCTCCTTAAGTGTGACCCATACAACAAAGGCCACACGCAAACTATGCAGCCTGCCTGACTTAAAATGGAAAGCGTGCACAACTTCAAACTCTCGAAAGGCCATTATGCCTAAGAGCTGTTCTTAAAAAAGGCCAAGATCCCCCATCATGCCTTCTTTCTGCTCCTCTTAAAATTACCCAAGGAGCAGGACAGGCCTCCAGACAGTGACTGGTGAACTGAGGCCGCTTTTATAGCCATTTCATGGGTCAACGTGGTTTGAATTATGAATATTATTGTGTAATTTATTAGAGAACAAATATAGACAAGTCTAGATGTATGTTTAGTGTGGTTGCCACAAAATAAGGTCCCTTTACTTGATGCTCTTATAAAAGATTTTTAACGTATTGGTTTGGAGGTTTGATGAAAGGTCATCATAGGTCATTAAAGCAGCTGATCCCAATCCAGATGGTTGCACGTGCCACTCTCAATGATCAGCGTCTTCAGCGAAGTCGCTTAAAGGATCAACTGAGGTCAAATGCTGAGGTTACGTTGCAGTTGGGATACGGCAATTGTTAAAGCAACTGTCTGGAGAATTACCTCCACTTAACTTTGAGCTTTTATGAAGGATAAAAGTGACTGCTATTTGTGGGTAGAGTGTGAATCAATAACTACATACAGTATACTCATGTGTTAAAACCTCATTAACAACATTTTGCACCTCCAGCCCTCAACCAAATACTGTTTTCCCAGCCCTTGACTCTTACGAATAAAACACGTCTCTCTTTTTCTTTCTGAGTCACAGCCACAGTCATAGCCCTCCAGATTTCTTTCCGTTCCCGTATCCCCAGGATTAAGCAGTCATTACAGTCCAGAAAAGGTCAACCTGTCAACTTGACTTTCTTTCAATTTGCAAATCTGTCTTCAGAATGATTTTTGCCCCAGTGCATCATTCACGCAATGCAACTTGTACATTATGTTCTTGCCAAGCTGGCGGCATGACAACATTTCTGCTGCTATGGATGTCTTATATTGCAAAACGCCATAGTTTCTTTCCCCTCGTGACTGCTGTTCTTCTTTTCCTCCACCCCGCTTTCGTCACCTCGCTGTTGCCCTTGATTTTCTCTGGCGTTATCTCAGCATGAGATGATGAGCAGCAGGGAAAGCAACCCCCCTCCCCCTCCTCCCTCCCCCGGTCACAAGCACAACATCGCACACATAATGAAAACACAATGGATAACTTGAAGACTTGATGGGATTTCAGAGCTTGATAAAAAGTTTGGATGACAGTAGGTGGGGAGGCTGCTCAACCAGTATTTGATTGACATCTTCTTGCAGTGTCTGCACACACACGTGGGCGGGAACAAAGCACAGTGCCATGGCAACCACATTAAAAGCACCTTAAAACTAATTTACCTAAAAAGCAATGGAAATTGTGTTTATATTAAGCTTTTTTTGTGTATGTTCTATGATCCCATGTCAATTTCAGTGATAATTTTTTTGGGAAAAAAAAACAATCAGGTGAGAGCGATCACGTTATGGTTTATTAAGGACTATGATAAGTCTCACATTTAAAGCAATACATTCAATATGTTTATGTTTATGATGTGTTTCCAGTGTATCAATGGCTTTATCTATTCTCTACTGTAAACACCTGTAACGATGTATTATGTATTCCAACACAGCCAAGGGCCAACTCTGATATGTCAGCGAAGAGTCATTTGAAATAATGGGTTGTCCCGGTGCTGCCCTTGATGCTTGATGCTCATGGTCAGTCTCCACATGTTGTGACTGTGGGCTGAGCCGTTCCATTTATAGCTGCTCTTGCGCTGCAGAGAGGGTGCTTCAGCGTCATATGACATTGCTGTTTCACTCTTTAGTGGAGCAGAAGACCCTTTGTATGACTTCCACTGAGCAAAACATTGCCGTCATAGTGAAGTGTTTTGGATAAGTGTCACAAGTGCAACATCAAATGTCATATTGCTGTTTATGCTAGTGTGCCGTCTCCCCCTCCCACCCTGAATATCTGTTGACATCCACCCTTCCTTACGCCAAAATGGACTCTTGACAAGATCTCACGAGGACTCGGAGCGCACACACAAGTCATCCTTCCCTCGGTGCTCATACCAAATCATGTTCTCTTAAATTACAGTAATGGAGCAAATCCTATGCATTTCCCATTGTGCTACACGTGTAGTTGTGTGTGACACAGCAGTGCCATCTGTCGTGAAAACCCTATAACTGCCATGTACTACTAGAGCTTGTGATCCAATGTACGTTTGTGTTGAAGGATCCCCCAAGCCTTTTTTTGGACAGGCAAAGCCACCGGGTCTCCCTCGCCATACTAATATGATTCTCCCCAGTCGCACTACTCAGTGAACCAGCCAGCCTTTAATCTTCACTGTATGTTTGTTTGTTTCTCTCGCTCAGTGGGAACTCTGACCTAAAGAAGTGAAACATTTTCTTAATATAAAGAATCTAGAGAAGGCAAATTATATGTAGAAATCCTAGAGTAACTATAGAGATTTTACCAGAGTTGCTATCGTTATCTGTATCATAAAGAATTGCTATCATATAAGAGAGTAGATTATGTTACCGTAGGCTCATACAGGGAAAGAACAAATGCTTTGCTTTATATTTTGTTTTTTGTTTACATGGTTTTTGCCGAAATGTTTTTTTTTAAAGTACAAGAGAATATTTAAACAAATTTTTTCAGTGTGTTTTTTTTCTCCTTGTTGACAATGACTTAATTAATAATGTAATTTTAAGGCCTTTTCAGATCCTAATGTCACATTAGCCAGGCCTTCTCAGGGGTGACAGGTTGAGCAACTGCTAACATGACCATCCATTCAGGGTATCCCTCCAAAGCTCTAGAGAGCAGGAAACACTGTACAAATGGATGGATTGACAAAAAACAAAATAAAAAAATCTTACAGTGCTGTACATTAGAGAGGAAGGGGTGGATTTTGGAAAATAAAGATTTTAGAACTTTGTGTGTATGTTTTTTAGTGTTTATGGAATAATATCTGTGTGTGTGTGTGTATGCCTCTGTGTGTCTTGGATAAAAATGAAAAACAGAAGCATCCCAGAAGGCAGAACTTTAAATCAGACTGATATTTGAGCAAAAACAATATGTGTGTGGGTGGGCGAAGAAAAAATGGCAGAAAACTCAGGAAGATGGTTGCTAATGATTAAACAGTGACAACACAAATGCTTAGAATTCTGAAGATCAATATTTCACTTACAGTTACATTCCATACAGTTGAAAGACGCTTCAGATGTTAACAAAACACCACTCCTTTTAAACACTCTGCCAACTGAAATAAAAGGTGCAGGTGCAGGTTTTCTGGCTTTTCAGAAAGTGTGCAACACCCTCACAGCATCTGCTCATGTGGTATCCCACAGCTACCAGCTTCTATCCATTTCAGGAACAACTTCTTACAGCTAGACCGGTGACACGAAGTATAGGTGGGAAAGCAAATGGAAACAGTTTACAGCTACTGTGTCTGGGCACTGCTGCATTTGTGGCACGCAGAGGAGCGATAGAGTAATATACCTGAGTGGCTGATATGGTTTAGAGACAAACTAATCTTCTTTATCTTCAGATGAGTCTCCACAGATGGCCAAAATAATACATTGTATTACCTCCAGCAGTTGCGAAAGATTTAATGCCAAACAATGAGTCCTCCTGGATTGTGGAACAGCAGATCACTGCTCTTCCACATTTAATATGTATTTGCCAAAATGATACACTGTTGCCTGTCTGTGCTGTTCTTATTGAAGCCAGCTTTGAAATACCGAAACCAAGCAAAGGAGCATCTGGTCTGGACTCCTCGCGTGAGAGTCGATAATCGTGCATTTAGCTCGGTTTGGTCTGTATTCATTTCTCAGTTTCTTTAATGTTTCATTTCATGAGAAGCCCTTGAATTGTATATTGATGTTTCCCTTTATGCCTCAAGCCAACATGTCAGCCCTTCCTTTGTGGAAACAGCAGATAAGCACAACATTAAGCTGGCCACCTCCTGCCGTGCCAATCAAAGAAAAACCATTGGAGCCTGGCACTTACTAGAGCTCAGTGATATGGCAGAATGATGCGATGACCTTGCTAAGCTGTGACACTGGTGTGTCTGCCATATTGATCCATTATCTTATCTGACTGCTCTCCAAGGAGAGAGTGACACTCTTGTCTCCTGCTGCGGTCAAACACTGCTCCTTCAGTCAAGAGTCAAGCTACACTGCTTCTGTGTGTGTGCATGTGTGTGTGTGTTTATGTAGTTTTGTTTGATTTTTAATCATTTATAAGATGAACATTTTCTGTAAGATTGGCCTTAATATTCTTTCCATGAACAATTATACACGTATCTATATTATTTTAAATAAAAATGAAGATAAATGTAAAATTTCACATAGTTTAACCTGGTTTTCTTGTTTTATTTTGGATTTTTTTTTTTTTTAAATTTACATCCTTCACAGCAAATACCTTTTTTAGATTTTATTACTGCTACAACAATATAATATAGTTTTAAAGACAGGAAATGTGACTTCACACACATTTAAGATGAGAAATTTCACAATCGTCACTAGTCAGAATGTAACACAGAAAAACAGCATATTAATAAATAATAATAAATAATATTAATAAACAACAGATAATCCTGATTATATTCAAAACACTGGGATGCTGTTGTGCTGTAAAATAGAAGCATCAATAGTGCCGTATTGATGCCGCTGTTTGTGGTACAAAAAAAAACAAATGGAGACTAGAGTTTGTTAAGCAGTGGAGTAAATCAATTTGTTCTTCAGCTTCCACTTTACTTTATTGATGATAAATGGTCTTTCTATTGACTGGCGAGACGTTTTGTCCGCTTGTTCCCAAGTGTTCGCCAGATGTGTCAAACACTTCCAACAGACTCACTGAATGCACATAAACACATCGTGGTTTAGGACAAAATACGAAAAACAACCTAGATCTTGTCTTTGCGAGGTTCAAAACGCCTTCAGCCTGACTTATTAAGATGAACTTACCCTGTGCTTTCAGGACAAATGCTCTGTCTCACAAGCTCGTGGGCAGTCAGCACAACAACTAGCATGCGACACGACTGATGGCTTAAAAGCAGCTGATATTTACAGCTAGAAGAAGGTCAGTAGCTCAGAGAATAAAGGTGGCACTGATACATAAACTGCTCGTGTTTACTGCTGTGTGGAATTGTTTTGTTACCCTGGTGTTTCGTGATGGTGAAAATGAAAAGAGCATCAGTGCGGCAGCTTCCATAGTGGAAGTTTTTTTTTTGTTTTTCCTTTGAAAAGACGACGAAATTTAAAATGTTATCTATTTTATGGGTCCCCGTGAGAGCTGGATGCTCAACCGCAATCATGAATCACACTGTCATGCATCAGTAAAAGAGTCAATGGTATTGCATTGCCTTGTTGCCCTGTGACTGTGACTAGCAAGTAAAAATCTTCCCTTTTGAGGTTAGTGTTGTCAAAAGGAGGAAGAACATTCATAAATCATCCAAGCAAGTGACAAATCAATCCTTCCACAGTGAATGTTTTAGAATTTGTGTTGTTAAAATCTTTTTTTCTCTCCCTTTTTCTGTCTTTTATGCGGGTCAATACAGCCACTGAGCTATTACACGGAGAGCCTTTGACAAGAAAACATATTGGCATTTTACAGAAATCTCTTCCTCGCTTTTTGAGCTCAGGGGCATGAAAATTAACACCATTGTGTACTGTCATCGCCCAAATGTATGGTACAATCACTGAACCATTTTGAGTGCAGTAACATTACTGCACTGGATCAATTCTAGGCCATTAAAAAGAACATGATTGAAATGAGATGGTACATGATAACACCCTCAGGGGGAAACTAAGGTGAGTGTAATATAATTTCTTAAATGTTCCACTTGAGGTTTTCTCATTATCTTGCATTAACCTTTCCAGTCAACATGCCTGTTTGGAGCCGGCAGATCATTTCCTTTGCTGAAATTTCCAGACCCTGTCTAACTGACATTGTTTCTGCTAAAACTTCTAAACAACAGAAGAATGGAACAAAATTAATTCATGTTCCAGTAACACTTTTTATCTTTAACTTGTTTTAGCTGTAAAATTGCAGATCAAAATCCACTGTATGTTGGTTTTGGTGAAATGTTAGGGCAATGAACCAGTAGTCATTATTGTCCATGCTGCCCAGCATGGACACTAGTAAATTAAAATATTGTTCCTGGATGGGGGTCAGACTTAATTGGACAACTGACCTACAAGCAGTTTCCTGACCTTCATGACAAATGAAAGAGACATAATGTTTTCAGTTGAGTCACAGTGTTGAATTTTTATTTTATCATTTTGATTGTAATTTTAAAAATGATGCCCAAAGAGAAATCAGTGCAATTAGGCTGGGAAAAAAAAGCTATCAGAGAGGTGAATGCACTGCCCGGCTCAGATACACAAACAGACCAGAGAGACCACAGGAGGACACTAAAGTGCATTTTGACAGAATTATTTCCACAGGCAAGAGGACCAAATTTGACTTTTCCGGAAAGCATCTAAAAGACTTTGTAGAGTTCTGGGGAAAAAAATCTTTGGACAATAAGAAAACAATAAGAATTTGTATTACAATGGAAAGAGAAAAATATGAAGACGGAGAGAAACAGCATACGCCATTATCATTCAACTTGAGGCAATGTATGCTGGCAACGTTATATATGGCTGCCAATAGAACCACTTCACTAATGATGTTATCGCTAATAAATGGCACAGGATGAATCCTGAAGTCTACACACCTATACTCTTTATCCAGATTTGGCCAAATGCTTAAAACTGATCAGTGTTTCATGAAGCAAATGGATAGTGACCCAAAGTGAAATGCAAATGCAGCCCAAGAGTTTCTCAAGGTGAAGAAATGGAATACTTTTTAGTAGCTCAGTCAGTCAGTCCCAACAGAGCTTGATTTTTGGTTGATAGATGGAAAACTGAATACAAAAAGACCCATAAACAAGCACAACTAAAGGTGGCTGCAGTAAAAGCCTGGCAGAGCCTCTCAAAGGAGAAAACACAGCGTTTATCTACATGGGTTTAAGGTAGTCACTGACTGCCAAAGATTTTCATCCAAGTATTAAAAACAATTCTTATATCTAAAATTATGTTAGTGTGGCCAATTAAAAATGTCTCCAACTTCTAAAAATCTGTACATTAATCACATTGGTTGTTTGATTTAACACTCGCTTATGCTGAGGCAAAATTACAAGTTCAAAACTCATGGACTTAACCGGAAACCCTCCCATGAAACACAGAGTGGAATTTATTGATTTACATCGGCAGAAAACTTTGTGCCTCACATAGACAAAAACTGCCTTTAAAAAACAATGTCTGTCTTCAGTAAACAAAAGTGTTTGCTACGTAGTTTTTGGTTATAGGCTAAAGTGCAAATCCTGTCTCAATCTATTCACATAGTTCAGAACATAACTGCAGAAAATCAATTGCTTTTTGTTTTTATTGTGCTGGACAAACTTGACTCTATGATGTGGATTCCAGTATGTCCAGATGTATATAGAGCCTAGTGTGATGTTAAAAAAAAGTGTATGTTTCTGTTCTGTGTACTGTTTGTTTGTATATGTGTTTTTCTGGCTGCTGTTACAACCAAATTTCAATTAAAGGATTATTCTATTTTATTCTACAGTTCCTTACAGTGACCACTGGAGGGCACCAAATTCTCCTATTTCAGTGTGTATGTTTCAATCAAGGACTGCACAGTCACTGATTTCAATGGTACGTTGGTCTATGTTACGGAGCTACGGAGCCCCCCAGGGGACATGGGAGAAAAAAAAATTAGGGAGGAAAAAAAAAATTAAGACGGACTTTGGGGGGGGTCGCAAAAGTATTGCGAGATCTCGCAATAAGTATTGCGAGCGCTCGCAAAAGTATTGCGAGATCTCGCAAAAGTTTTAGCCGCATTCTTCGGAAGTTTAGGGGGTTTTTTCGCTGTAAAAAGAAGTTTTCTTCCCACGCACGATGGACACTAATGTTTTTGTCACTTTTTATGGAATCAAACTCAAAGTAAGGTCAATACTTCCACGCTTTAAACGCTGCACGCTCATACTGCACGCGTTCCTACGGGAAAGTAACGGTAATCTAATTACCGTTTTTGCAATAGTAATCCCTTACTTTACTCATTATTTGAAAAAAGTAATAAGATTACAGTAACGCGTTACTGCCCATCTCTGGTCTTAAGTGCTTGAGTTGAAGGGAGCTGCATTTTTTAAGCTTCTCCAAGCAGGCTCACCTCTCATCTAAAAAGTCTCTCCAGTTCTAAAAGCCCACAGTCACATTGATAATCATTGACCCACCCTGTCACTCACATTTAAGTCCACCAGCTCTAAGGCAACCTTGAGAGGCGTTTCAACCCACACTCATGTAACCTAAAGGACTCCAATTAGAGGTGAAACATCTTAAAGGCGTGGGCAATTAATTTTCCTAAGGGGCCACATGAGAAGCTGGGACTGTTGTGGAGTGCCACCCACATCACTCGTGGTCCTTCAAATGCCATGAGTCTATTTTCAAGCGTGTGAAGACAACAAACATGTTTTAACTGATATTAGATGTGACTTGTGATAATCGATTAGCTACAGTTGAAAGTCAAATGAAAGTAGGGTCTTTTTACAAAACCATATGAAAATCCTGTTTAACCACGAGATCAGAGACTTCTGCAATAAAATAAGTGACAACAGAAGTTGGTTTTACTCAAAATTTCTAAATCAGATTAAATCTTCAGTCTTCAATTCCAGCTTCTGTTTTTTGAGTTTTACATCATACTGACACAATTTTGTAAATAGAAAAGTAGAAATAAGAAGAACGGTGCAGAAAATAGCAAACAGAAAAATAGAATGACACCTGTTCTATGTTGAATTACCTAACCCACAACCACAAATTCTAATTAGGCACAGTCAAAGGCTTTAATCTGTTTACAAAACATGCAAACATCTCAAAAAAGCACATTTTCAGGATATTTATACATAAAGGTTAATCTTCACAAGAAAAAAAAAGCTGCATGATATAGTGTTGACAGACCCTGGAACTGACAAATTTTCACATTTCCCCATTTTAGTGAAACTAACATTAAAAGCTGCTCATATATGACTTCATGCTACACCAGTCCAGTGATAGGTTCTACTTTACACCTCAGAAGAAAAAAAAAAACCAATACACCGATTTCATCAGTGACGAATGAATCGTGTTGACATTGAAATGGAATTTAACTAAATCGAGTGTTCTCTTTTACATGCAACAAGAAAAAGTAGCACTTCAGCCTGCAGAAACATTGAAATATCATCTGACCATCTTGTAGTCAGACTCGTCACACCCGTACAGAAAGCTAAATGTGATAAAGAATCTGAGTGATTCACGTGACAATATTAAACAGTAAATCTCAGCAACAAACGTGTAAGGTGTAACAAATCTCCACATCAACAGACAGGACAGTTTATGTACAATATAAATAATGCATCTATGAAACCCTTTCAGTCATCATTCCTTTTCCAATATGATATTCAGCATTTGTGTGATGCAGTTATTGGGTAACCTTTGAAACTGCTGCCATTTTTGGTTCAGTCCGTGTATACATTTAGTGCACAGGTTTACCGAAAGAAAAAGAAAAAAAGTAGCCAGTGTACAAACTATGTGTAAGATCCTTCGTCATCATTACAGTGAGCCTCAAGTGACTATGATAGCTTAAATCTCTGGAATCTCAAATATAAACTGAGATCAAAATGATGATTGTCAGTAGATCAAGAGCTACAGTATGTAGCTCTAAATCACACAGTATATCGCACATGTTTATCAATGCAGGTGAAACTGTTTGAACATTTTTCTACCTGGAAAAAATGGGAATTATTTGAGAACGGGAAATGTGATACATATACAGATGACAGAGACATAAAGAATTTACAAAAATCATAATTAGTTAAGAATTTTGTTTTTAACAAATATGAAATGCAGGCGTTTTATTAATATTAACAGTGCTCTCTGTTTACAAAGATCCATACAATCATCCTGCCTTCCTTCTCAACATAATTTCTCTGCCTTCTCAAATTTTTACTAAGTCAATCCTTCATGTTGATAAAATATATATGTTTTAATAAAACAGGGTTCCCTTTAACATGCCTCCCCTTTCAAAAGCTGTTTCGGATATTTTAGCTATCTGTTGAACCACTGCCCTTATTCTTATTGCGGCTGAGAGGGAAAGTGGACTTGCTCTGTGGCTGGGTCATTTTGCTGGCGAGGTAGACAAAGGGTTCAATGAGTGTACGTCGGTCCACTACAGACACCTCCCACAGACGCACCTTCTCATTCTTCGCCCAATTCTGGGCCACGTTCAAGTCAACTCTCCTCTCTTCCTGCTTGTCCAGTTTATTACCCAGCACAACAATGGTTACCTATAGATCAGATTATCAAGTTAGTTCCACATTAGTCACTCTACAACTCTTCACATTGTGCTTCATGACAGCTGCTGTGGCTTCAGATACAGCAGATTGTCTGGTGAAAATTAAATATGACTGGGAGGAAACAATATTCAAATTAATAATTTAGAAATATCAACCCAGGACATAGGGCAGATGAATCAATATCTGGCATCTCTGGCTTGCTTGCTTCTTTAATATCCCAGAGACCTGTATCAGACCCAAAAAGCTCTCAAACTGCTGTGTCATGAATTTACAAAGGCTTGGCATCCCTCTTTAAGTGCACATTAATGAAACATGACCCCCAAAGCAAGGCTACAACAATGACTAAAGCCTGACAACTAATGTTACAATATTAAATAACAATGCATTCTGCTTCTGCATACTGGTGCAGAATATTCTGCAGCTTTATGTATTCTATATTGTACTGTTTTTATCCATCCATTTTCTTTCCCTTATCCATTTTAGGGGACAGCCTGGACAGGCCCTCAGTTTAACGCAAGGCAAATAGAGAGATAAACAACCAGTCACACTCACATTTACACATAATGGCAATTTAGAATCACCAATTAACCTAACTCATGCATGTCTTTGGACTGTGGGAAACTAGACAACCCAGAAAGAACCCAAGCAAAGATGGGCAGACAGTCACACAGAAAGGCTGGTGGATTAAAACCTAAGACCTCCTTACTGTGAAGCAACCGTGCTAATCACTACACCACCTATACTAAACCTTTTTATGTATATCTATTTATTAAAAAAATAGTGATATATTAGATATCACATATATTAGATGAGCCACACTTTGAGCAGAATATTTATGAGGTTTTTAATAAACATAACTTCTTCTATTCTGAAATTACTAGAACAGAACAAGTAACTGTGAGGTGTACCAATCAAAACCCATGCCCTCACTATACACATTAATTGTATTTACTGCTTACCTCTTTCTTGTCTCTGTGGCGATCAATGTCTTTCTTAAGGGCCTCCATTCGTTTAAAGGACTCTTTACTATCAATGCTGTAGACTAGTACGAAGCCATCAGCAAAAGTGTAGTAATGTCGGGGAAACTCCATCCCATCCCGGAGTCCACGGGTGTCATAGAAGCGCACCTGCTCTCGTGTGCCACGGTCAGTTTCTATGGAGCCAATATAGATATCCTCAAGGGTCTCCATTGGCTCTGAACCTACCAAGAAATAAACAAAGGTGGACACAAATGATGTGAATATGCTGCACAAATATTAAGATGACAACATGAGAGTCTTAGATGTTATAAACTTTTAATACAACTGTTATATACTGTTAACTCACCAAGCGTTGAGTTAATTCATTTAAACTTTATATAGCACCAAATCAATTTTGCTACGTTTTAATCACGATTTCAGTTACGATTACATACTGTCACATTAGTTATAAATAACTAATGGACGACAGAGAGAATACTCACTCAATAACATCAACACTACTGCAAGTCGACAACAAATTATATTATGCTTTGCTGCGATCACTCGGGGATAAACCACATTGACCATACATCATTTGACTCATTGAGGTAATATATGATAATGTAGGGAAGCGACATACCTGCAACATGATTGGCATACAGTAGTTGTTCTAACACAGCCGTTTTTCCTACTGCGGCTTGACCACAAACCACCACTTTACAGCTTTTACCCATGACGGTTTCTCACTCTCCAGTCCGAAAATCTGTTTAGGACAGAAGAAACAAAAAACAAAAACTACCCAACTGATCAAAGCCATTACTTAGAAACAATGCAAAACACAACAACACAGTACGCCTTATTTGGTTTCCTTTGTAGATAAACTGTGCTACTATGCACACTAGCTAACTTACAAGTTAGAAGAGCCCACTGGCAAAAAAAAACCCTTTTATCTGACATAGTTATTTTAAGTTTTTGAGTCGCAAACGATAGCTAATTTGGAGACGTTTGTACAGAAAATAGCTTAGCATTAGCTTCGGGAAGACACAAAACCACTATATCACAAAAACAGCCATTAATGTTGCCTGTATATGACAAATGCTAGTAAAACATGTCTTCAAAAATACACACGCTGATACTTCTGGTTATTTTGCCGACATTTATTTGCTAATTGTCATAATTTCGCTTGAGAAAACGCTTACCTTCCCAAATGTGCTACTTCCTGTTTATGTTGTACGTAACGACTGCAGTATGTAGCCCCGCCTTTCTCATTGACGGCAAAATGGCGACGGAGAGCTGTGATGCTGTGAACATGGACCCTGACATGGAACTGCTCAGCGATGAAGAATTAGAAAGGTAGTGGAAATTACAGCTATGTTGTCAGCGAATGAAAAACGCGTATATCAAAGTCTTTTATTGATATGTGTGCTCAAAAGCCTCCGTCGTGTTAATTTTCTTGTCGCAACATGAGAGCTTACCAGCGCGCTACCGCTAACAGTTTAGCTAAATTTGGCCCTGGAAAGCATCTAGCTCGGTTGCCTTCCACTTTAGCTAGCCCTTGTGTTGGATTTCTGGGTTTCGTTCACAGTAACGTATGTAAGTTGGTGGTTAATCGTTAAGTGTGAAAGTTGATCGGAGTTAAGAGTTTTGCTTTCACATCCCAGAAATAACCAAAGCTGTCTAATTACTTAATGGCACCATTCAGTTAATGAGTGTTCGTGATGTGAAGTATGACAGGCCTCCAAAAAAAGTAACGGCAGTAGCCCTTCAGGATGGTGTCATATGTTCCTGGCTCAGTCTCATTGCTGCGTGTTGGCTGGGAATACATGGACTCTGTCCTGGTAGTTTGACTTGTTCTATGTTTAGCTAACTCAGTCCAGCAAACTGTCAAATGCACATTGTGTCATTCTTTCTTTACTCGAAAACAGGAATATGAAAAAAGTAATTACCTACCTCTAGTCAAGAAACAATTCAGCAAGTCTACCTCTACTTATCTTACCACCTGTCATGTGTTTTTCTCTTCTCACTTGTTTTAGATTTGCCTGCAAGCTTTATTTGATTTCTGTCTTTTTGCCCATTTCTACACAGGGAAGCAGAGAGCTTCAAAGAACAAGGCAATGCTTTTTATGTCAAGAAGGATTATGCAGAAGCATTCAATTATTACACCAAGGCCATTGGTAATTCTTTCTAAACAATTTCAGTATATATTTCTGTGGATAGAAGCAATGCTAATTTCTCATGTGGATGAGAATTTAACATTTGCATCCAACATGTCCCTGGTAGAATATTAATAAAATTTTCTTAATTTAACATAACAGATATGTGCCCAAAGAATGCAAGTTACTATGGAAATCGGGCAGCGACACTAATGATGTTGTGCCGGTATAGAGACGCTCTAGAGGATTGCCAGCAAGCAGTACGACTAGACAACACCTTCATCAAAGTGGGTTGAAGAATTAAAGAAATTTCATATATATATATATATATATATTTAGTATATATATATATATATATATATTTAGTAGTGAGGATTGTCCTTTGTAAATATTTCTAACAAGCAATGGCTTTAGAGCAATACAGATTTTCACATAGACTTGACTGTAAAAGCTTTTGTTTATTGCAGATCTTGTATAAGTCACCAGTGGTCTATGTCTGTAGTATTACAAGGCCAATAACACTCCAGCTCCAGCACTGTTGTTGGTTGTAGTCTAGTAATATATTACATAACAGATAAATATTTTAGAGGCAGTCATATGTTTTTAATGATGTTGGTCATTACAGGGTATTATCACTTTAGGCTGTGAACTGTAAATCTTTTACTTACAGGGCCATCTGCGAGAGGGCAAGTGCCACCTGTTGCTTGGGAATGCTATGGCTGCCAGCCGCTGTTTCCAGAGAGTTCTAGAGCTGGAGTCAGACAACAGCCAGGCCCAGCAGGAGGTGAGTTGGCCTCAGTTGCAGAGAGCATGACCTAACAACTTGGACATGATTATCCACTATTAAATTGGCTTTGGCCAAGCCAGTGAAAATAAAGAGCAAAAAAAGGTTTGAATGGAAATCCAGTAGTAGTAGTTCACAATCACTTGTACTTATTCTGACCTGGATTTAATAAGCATGGCACTCAAGAGACTAGCAGTTTCTGAGAAGCACTGAAGTTCTTCCTCGTGGTTACTGAATATCATAAATTCCTTTGGCAGGTGAAGAATGCAGAATCTATCCTTGAATATGAGAGAATGGCAGAGATTGGATTTGAGAAGAGAGATTTCAGGATGGTAAGCTACTCATTAGATACAGTTTTAGTTGTTTTTTTGGTGTGTGTGTGTGTGTGTGTGTGTGTGTGTGTGTGTGTGTGTGTGTGTGTGTGTGTGTGTGTGTGTGTATTATTTGTGAGGTGTGTTATTTGTGAGGTGTATTATGTCATAAATACCTGCCAAGTCAAGCATCACGTACTGCAGGTATCTGCTTGTGTTTAGGTTGTCTTTTGCATGGACCGTGCCTTGGATTCTGCCTCCGCTTGCCACAAGTTCAAGATACTAAAAGCAGAGTGTTTAGCCCTGTTGGGGCGATACCCCGAGGCTCAGTCTGTAGCCAGGTAAGAATGCACACTTGAAAAGATTTATTTATTTTTTGACATTATTGTCAAAGGGATATAATGGAGGAAAAGTCACTGAGGTGTGTAGTTGCCCTAACATGAAGTACAACAAAACAGTATGCCTTTATCAGACAGGGCCACTGAAATGTGCAAGCAGTGATTTCCATGCAGGTTGAAGAACTGTCAGGATGAAAAATCACAGCTGGACAGGGCACGGATCCTTAAATTTAATCACTCCAGTTTGCCTTGAACATGAAGATTCCTTGTTGTGTTTATGTGTAGTGCTTACTATATGTTCTGAATAGTGGGAACAGCGATTGTCATGATTTGACTCTTCCGATCTTTACTAGGTTGTCTGTAATACATTAAACAGTTGAGTTTTCAGAAATGAACTTCTCCTTTGAAGATGGTGTAACAGTACATTTTTTAATGTGATTTACTCTTTTTAATTGCACTTTGCCTGTAATTATCTGTTTTTATCCAGTGATATTCTTCGAATGGACTCCACTAACGCGGACGCTCTGTACGTGCGTGGTCTTTGTCTGTACTATGAGGACTGCATTGATAAGGCTGTGCAGTTCTTTGTCCAGGCCCTGCGTATGGCTCCTGACCACGACAAGGCTCGGCTTGCGTGCAGAGTGAGTAGCTAACAATTGCACTGCTTTAAATTTAGCAAGGGAAAAAAAAATCTCCTTCACCAGTCTGCTTTGAGGTTTCAGTTAGCTCAGAGGAGCTTTTAAAGCTGCATATGAATTTTCTACCCAGAATGCCAAAGCGCTAAAAGCCAAGAAGGAGGAAGGAAACAAGGCATTCAAGGAGGGAAACTATGAGGCAGCATGTGAGCTGTACTCTGAGGCACTAACAATAGACCCTAATAACATCAAGACAAATGCCAAGCTGTACTGTAATAGAGCTACAGTCGGATCAAAGGTAAAACATAAAATTCGTTTCATTAAAATATGTCAATTGTAGGCATACAGACACCACAGGTCACTACCTTTTCCTATCTCTTTGCCTCACATGTTCACATTTTCTTTTTCTTTGAAAGCTCAAGAAACTAGAACAGGCCATTGAAGACTGCACGAAGGCCATCAAACTGGATGAGACCTACATCAAGGCCTATTTAAGGAGAGCACAGTGGTATGCCGAAGATTTTGTTACTTTGTTGTTAGTAGACAGACCAACTTGTATGTCATTTGGTTTCTTTAAGCAGAAGCTTCACTTTTGTACCGACACTTTTGTATTTTATAGTTCAAATTGAGTAATGAATTGACTGAAAGACTTGTGCTTGGTGTCCTGCAGCTACATGGACACGGAGCAGTACGAAGAGGCAGTGCGGGACTATGAAAAGGTTTACCAGACAGAGAAGACAAAAGGTGGGGGCAGAGCAGATATTACCACCTCAGTGCTCCTTTTCCACATATTGGCACCTTTGGACTAGTATTAAGTTGCCACTTTAGAGACATTACATAACTGTTTTTAATGCAATGCTTACTAATCTACATGCTGTGTGTTTTTGACTTTATTACCTAGAACACAAGCAACTCCTGAAGAATGCCCAGCTGGAACTGAAGAAAAGCAAACGGAAAGATTACTACAAAATCCTCGGGGTGGATAAGAACGCAACAGAAGAGGAGATCAAGAAAGCTTACCGCAAACGGGCACTTTTACATCACCCAGGTGCTTGATTTCTACGTAAAAAGAGAACTAAACATCACATCAATGAAGAGTCCTGAATTGTAGGGGGAAGTTTTTCTGCAGCAAATATGGCCATATAATTTCCAGTGAAAAGATATTTTAAAACATTATTTTAGGGAACTGTTTTTTTTTTTTAATCTTATCTTTATTCACACATTTGAAATGAAAATCAGTTTAGATAATCCTTCAAAATAACTGCCTAAATAAGTGACATGGGTGATTTTTGGTATGGCAGCTGAGCTGTGAGATTTGCTTCTAGAAGGACTTTGAGTTAAATTACCAAATATAATACTGCTTTCATTTTTCCCCCTCCCTTTAGACCGTCACAGTGGAGCTAGTGCTGAGGTACAGAAGGAAGAGGAAAAGAAGTTTAAGGAAGTGGGCGAAGCTTTCAGCGTGCTTTCTGACGCAAAGAAAAAGTCTCGCTACGACACCGGACAGGATCTAGAGGATGACGGCATGAACATGGGAGGTGAGCATATGGGTCGGCTTCAGTGTGTGAGGTCTCAAGGATGATCAGATTGAAATGATACGAGAAAATTCAGCCAGATAGTTCTGTGTTCATGTCGCTTCTTGTGTTTTCTTTCTTTCCAGATTTTGATGCCAACAACATTTTCAAGGCATTCTTTGGAGGTCCAGGGGGTTTTAGTTTCGAAGGTAACATATGTTCTGTTTGAAAGTAAAAATCTGTCCCTCTGCCAGCCATTTGGAAGGAGTCCCACAGTCTGAGAATATCCTAAATGCGCTAATGGTTTTGTTTTTTTTATTATTTTCAGCATCTGGACCTGGAAATTTCTTCTTCCAGTTTGGTTAATTGGAAGAGTCGACTACCTAAACAGTTACTACATCAGGACTTTCCAACAATGTCAACCCCACAGCCCATCATCTGTATTTAATAACTGACTGATTTGCAAGTCAGTTTCCTGTATATGCCATTGACTGAATGAATGCAACCCAATGCAGCAAATGCCCGTCTAGCAAAGGACACCAAGTTGGCTCAAACTGAGTTGGTAGTTTTACTGGTTTTGGATTTAGTTTTCTTCCTTCCAGAATTAAACAAACTTGAAAGTCAGTAATGGCTAACAACACTGGTCCAAATAGTCTGGATTTTTCAAATAGGAAAGATTGCACAGCTATTATATTAGAGCTTTTAGGGATCCATGCAGGAAGTGCCATCCTGGGGAAAACTCTCGAGCAAGCTATTATCCTGCTCATCTCAACTTACTGCTGAGGGGGGGTATTCTCTGCATGACAGTTAATAACTTGCTCAGTGATTTGTGATGGAAATCACTGAGCAAGCTGCACCATCCCCGTTTTTTTTTTTGTTTTTGTTTTTTTTTGACGAATCTGTCACACAGACAGTTGGCTGCTACGAATTCGCACTGAAAACTGCCTCCTTGTCATAAGCCTTTGGGAGCACTCAATCTTCTTTTTTAAGTTGACAACAGCTGGAGTCTAGACCTACGCATGTAATTCAGCCGAAGCACACTAGAAAGGCGGCAGAGGAGATGGCCGTGCTGGTTTTGTTGTCAGCAAAGTCTCCGTCCCTTCTGTTGTTTCACATTTGATGTTGCCATTCACAGATTGCTGCATTGTACATTTTACTGGAATGTAAAGTGTTGATTTGTGATAATAGTTGAGTTTCTTTTTTTCCATTTTTTTATCGTCATAATGTATATTTATTGTAAATTTGCTGTCTGATATAAACGTCAGCGTAAGATGAAGATGCTCTTCTCCTAAGATTGAAAGAGGCACCCACCATGAACACTACGTTGGGAAAAAAAATAACCAAAAAAACTCAGGAAGATGATTGGTTTGCTAGATCTGCATGGCATTTTAAGCTCAAATAGATTACAGTATACAGTAGAGGTTATTTGACATTGAAGCTGTCTAATTTTATTCAATGCAAGGTGGAGGCATCGAGCAAAAGTGACAACTTTATTGCTCCACATAAAGTGAAATCTGTTTGCTGTTGTCCAAAATGTTCAGGTGCTGTGTGATGATTGAAACGTAGGAATGTTTAATCATTTCCCCATTAGTCCATTGGTGCACTTGAGTATGAAGAGTGTCCTCATTTTGCTCTGATTGTTTTTGCTCTTTATGGTGAGACCATCCACTCTTTTCCCTGGAAAAGTACCAGCCATGACAATAAAGTTGGCCTCCTCTGGGTTTCCCCTAGATTGATATCTTTCTTTTGTTTGGAATCATTAGTTTAGAAGTATTGCATAAAGATACCGTGTGGTTTTACAGATTGCTGTGGGAGTGAGTCCTGCAATCTGGTATCATGCCAAAAAAGTGATGTCCTGTATTTGCCAGAAAAGAATGATGTATCTCATGAATAGAGCTGCAAACAGTTATTGGGGAAAGTGACTTTTATATGTCTTATTTGTTCTAGTAAAATTTCACGGACATTAAAAATGTCTTTTTCAAAAGAGATCTGACCAAGAGGGCAGCAGAAATTAAAACTTTAAAAATATTTTAAGTTGCCAAAAAAGAACTGGAGTGAGTAAAATGTGAACCACAGAGTGGGGAAAATATCACAGTCATAAAGAGGCTTCTAAAATAGGTTTATATCTTTGTTTTGTTTCGGAATTTTAAGAAAAAAGTAGCGTGGAGGTTGGTGTACTGCAGGAGATGAGCAGCAGAGGGCGCTGCGTCCTCGCGATTCGTTTGTTGGTGTTGCTAGGATACCAGCTAAACGTGGATCGATGCGTTGGGCTAAAGTTTATACGAGTTAAACTGGCTTCAAGTTGACGGAAAGAAAGTTTAAAAGTGGCCAAAAATGGCAAACATCGACGCAGACCTCGAAGACCAGCAATCTAAGGGCGTATTCGCAACTTTAATGGCCGATGGGAAATGGATGTACCAGGCAGGAGAGTATAAAAAAGCTATAGACAGCTTCACAGAGGTAAGTGTTAAGTGTCGTCGTTACCTTTTCTCTGATTTTTTTTAAGCACTCTAGAAATGGCTCACTTCTTTTCTTTGTTTAGGCACTGGCTTTAAAGCCTAGTGACAAGCAGTGCTTTGTTGCTCGGTCCAGATGTTACCTGAAGATGGGAGGGTTTGACAACGCTTTGAGAGATGCAGAAGCTTCACTTAAAAGAGACAACTCGTTTTTTGAGGTAAATGTTTCTCTGCTGTCATGATAGAAAATGAGTAAAATGTATCTTTATGTCCCCGCTAAAGGTTCAGTGCCTATTGTATACATTTGTTTTGAATCACCATTTTAGGGTTTGTACCTGAAGGCAGAAGCTTTATACTACATGGGAGAATTTGAATTTGCCCTGGTGTTTTACCACAGAGGCCATAAACTACGTCCACAAATGCAGGAGTTCAGACTGGGTATCCAGAAAGCACAGGAGGCCATAGAAAACTCTGTTGGCAGTAAGTGTCTTGTTAATAGTGTTGCAATCATCTCACATCTCCTTACCTAAAATATGAACCGCTTGTTCTTTGCCATCTTTTAGGTCCTTCCAATGTGAAATTGGAGATTAAAGGAGACCTGTCATTTCTCAACATAGGTGGTGAGGTGAGTCTTTGGTGCATATATCTTCAGTAAATAATAATAATAATAATAATGATAATAATAATAATAATAATAAAAACAACCCCACTGAGGTAAGTCACAATTATCACAGTACAGCACAAACTCAGTTAAACTTAAGGGACATCATCTTACCAGCTGGGATGCTTAAACCAATGTGAATCGTGCTTTGGTGCATTGGAAAGGTAAGACCAAGGAAACCTCCAAAAGTCTTTGCAGCTGGTAACTAGGATGAAACTAGATGTGTCTCTAGGATGGCACATCTATTCAACGTGCCATTGCAATGACGTTTTCTTTGTCTCCCAACACAGTTACTAGAGTGTGGAGCAGTTTGGTCAGAGCAGCATGAATGATTAGCCTGCTGGAGGTCTTTTTGTAGGGCTGTGGCAGTGCTCCTCCTGTTCCTCCTTGCACCAAGGAAAAAAATACTGGTGCAGCTCTCTTTAACAGCCTTTCTCCTGATACAAGTTCCCTTAATTTTTATTTGAGCAATGTATTTAACATGCAGGCTTAGAGGCAGAGCTGTTCTAATGGTACAAGGGAAATAACAATAAAAATGACAGTATTGGTCATTTAGCCAGGATTCGTTGCAGGAAGGCACTACAGCTCGCTGTATATCAAAACTGCTAGACAATAGAAAGATTTCTTCCCTCTTGCTATGAATCCAATGAACAGTTGTCTTGATGCATGCTTAATCATCCAGGTAGGTAAATCCATGTCTGTAGAAGTCACTTGGATGAACAATGAAACATTTCTCCCACTGAAAGAGACTGAAAATGTTACATAAACAGTTAAATCCATGCACACTTAAATCCTATCACCACCTGTATGTATTCTGTAGAACAAGGCTGAGTCATTGCTTCAATTATGTGTCTTGTCTCAATCCCCCCAAAACCCCTGCAGTTTTCTGTATGCAATGTTTAGCCTGACCTGTCTTCTGATGCACAGTGTTATGTTATGTTTCTGAACTGTTAAGAGGGCCAAACCAATTGCAGCTATCCAGAATCTCACAAAGAAGAAAAAACAGAAGACTGAGAAAACCCCAAAGAGTGAAAAGACAACCAAACAACTTCTGGGCGAGTTTTATAGTGACAAGAAATATCTAGAAAATCTGATGAAAGATGAAGGTACTTTGCTATTTGTTCAAATTTACACACACTGTATGTTTCTATGTATCTAACTGTCCCCTAGCATATACTGTTCAAAATGTTTATTTAAAAAAAACAACTATATCTGTTTCATTCTTGTTGAATAATATTAATAGCTGTTATGTAATGATTTGCAGACTTGATAGAAGGTACAACAAAGAGTGGGGAGAAGGTGAAGGACATCATTCAGAGATGTCTGTCTTACCTTGACACTTGCACTGAATTTTGGCACCAGGAGAAGCCTACTTCTGCACAAGAAATGAGGCAGAAGTTCATGCAACAGAAATGTACAAAGCGCCGTAATAGCGCACTCTCTTCTGGGTTTCTGCTGAAAAGCCTGGATGAAATTGACAGAGGCAAGATAGCATTCTGGATAAACATGGACCTTGATTCTCTCTTTTACTTTCAGTTTAAAAATTCTCACTGTCCTCTTTGTCATCCCAGAGTTTATGTCTGGAAATGCAGAAGGCACTCTGAAGAAGGCAGAAGAAGTCATGAAGATGGTGCAGAGGTGGTCTGAGAAAGAGGTTCCTAATAAAAAAGAGGTTTTGGGCACCTTGCACAGTTGCATTGGCAATGCTTTGGTTGACCTGGGAAACATGGACAAAGCATTGGAGCATCATCAGAAAGACCTGGAGTTGGCCAAACAGTGGTGAGAAGAAAGGCAGAATAGGAGTAAAACTACATATTTGGACGAGAGATTAAATCCACCACACAAACTTCTTCATAGACCAGAACTAGTTCTATAGAACATATTACTATTGACCGTCAGCAGCTTCACTGGCTTCTTGTAAAGTATTGCATTCATTTTAAGATTTAGCTTCTTACTTTCAAGTCTCTCCATAATCTCGCACAACCTTATCTCTCTGGTCTTCTGCACATTGCTACTCCTTGCTATACCTTGAGATCCTCCTCCTCTTTTTCTTTCATTATACCACCTACTCGTCTGACTACCATGGATTTTAGAGCTTTCAGCCGAGTGGACCTCTCATCTTTAGAAATCTCTCCTGTAGCACACTCACAATATTGATTTTCTTCCTATTATTAAAACCAGCATTAAAATACATCCTTTTAAGCTCGCTTATTCTCTTTGATTCTGTAGTATTGAATTTTAATTCTACAATTTTTCCATTTTTTATACATAGTTATGTGTCCCTGAGTGTCTTGAAAGGTTCCTATAAATATTTTTTAATCACTATTATTATTATTAAACATTAAGAAATCTTTTTTTTTTTTACCTACAGCAAGCTCCCAGGAGCACTGTCCAGAGCTCTGGACAACATTGGCCGAGTCTATGTTCGAAATGAAGAGTTTGCAGAGGCCATTCAAGTGTAAGTAAATAATCAAATAATACCTGCACTTGAATTCATCCAAAAACTATGTTTATTTCTGACACATTTATTTAATCCTTTTTATTCCATTTTGTTTATAAGCTGGGAAAAGAAGCTTCCGCTGGTTTGCAGTGATTTGGAGAAGACATGGTTGTTACATGAGATCGGTTTGTGTTACCTGAAGCTCGATCACCACGAAGAAGCTCGAGATTATGGCGTCCGTTCAGTAGCTGCTGCTGATGGAATCGCCGATAAGAAGTGGCAGTTGAATGCCAATGTTTTGGTTGCACAGTCAGAATGTAATTGGTTATTTATTTATGATGCATCACTTTATATTAACAAAACAGAGACATGCAACTTTAATACTTTACTTCTTAAACCACAATATGTTTGAATCAGTCATACTGTTGCACAGTTCTTTAACCTGATCCCAGTTTACTCTTTTATATCAGTGAAGCTTGGGAACTATGAATCTTGTGTCACCCACTTTGAAAGAGCTTTGTCCTATGCCAAACTTCTAGAAGATGATTCTGCCATGGATGCTATTGAGAAGGTTCGTGCTTCTTTGTTGTATACATTCTTTTGTTTTCCTTTTCACTTAAGTTTAAAAAAAAATTTCAGTCCTGACATTTCTCATTTGTTTTCAGGCCCTTCATGAAGCAAAGCAACACCTAACACCATGAGGAACCCCTTCAGTCAGAATGGTTGAGGAAAAGAAGAAGAAAGACTCGTTTAGTGTTCAACTCATTTTGTGTGTGTGTGTGTGTGTGTGTGTGTGTGTGTGTGTGTGTGTGTGTGTGTGTGTGTGTGCGTGCGCGCGCGTTCATTTACACACCTATATGGAACACAGCAATAAAGCAGTAACTTCATCAAATGAGAAGATCATATTCAGAGTAGTGAAATATATCCGTTTTATGAACAGTGATTCGTTGTGTTTCTCATAGGAATAAAAGTGTTTATGGGAGATGCTTAAAACTTGAATTTCGGATGTTCAGAAGAACAATGCATACCGACATTTTCTGTAGCATTTTTACAAAAGCTATAATTCTTAAAGCTTATGCAGAATTACAGTAGTTCTGAAAAACTCTTCTTTTTTTTAAAATGAATATATTCAGGTACAGTCATGATGTAATTGCTGAGCCCATATTTTTGTTCTGTGCAAGTTCCATGACAAACTGAAATGTTATCTGGAAAATGTGTCACTTGATATACAAAGTTCTGTTTACTGATATAAATACTGCAACCTGGCAACCATTAAGTCCCATTAATCAGTATTACCTTAGAGCTTCCATATATAGAGATTAACTTATTATAGAGAACTTCCTTATTTCACCTTACTAGTACCCCTATTACAAGGCATGCACTGTGTGATTTGCAAACAGATGACTGCTTCTTGTAAATTTCCCATTGATAGAAGCACAGCCTGCTTACAGTTCATAGTTTCTTCACAGAACCTTTATTTTACTGAAATTTTAATAAGATGTTTTTCCATTAAAGAGAAGTTGTGTTACTGTCACGTACCCAAGTGTTTATGCAAACTTTTTTTTTACTGAAACACGATTGTTGTGATATGAGTGGCAGTGTGTGTAGTGCCCTTTGAATTTTAACCACATAAAATGTTTGCATAATATTACCTGTATATGCAAACTAAGATATACTAGAAACCTGTTTGCCTTTTTAAAATTTGGATATCTGTTTTTTTTCCTCTCTTGACTCTGTGACTCTTGTGTGACTTTTGTTTGGTAGTGGTTGTGACAACGGAAAATTACTTCCCTTTCTTTTACTTATACTGTTGTTGATATCTGTATAATTTAATTTAGTCTGAGGGTAGGTTAAAAGGAGGATATGTTTTATAAACACCTTTATTTGTGATTAGGACAAAAGTATTTGTGCCTGAAAACATAATACTTTGCAAAGTGAGATTCAGCCTTACTGTCAACTTTGCATTGTGTACAGGTTTAAACAATGGCTTTTCCACTGACCCAATGTGAACAAAATATATGTAAAATGGAACAGTGAGCTGTAACAATATGGATAAGAAACTACAAATGAGGTATCAAATATAAATAGGCATTACAAGAGATATATTAAAGCCTATATAACTGCTATAGATTAAAATATGTCTACAAGGTTCTAATTGTCATTAATATTTTAACTGCCATTCATTTTATAAAATGGGGAGTATAACTAATTAAACAGCAGATGCTCTATTATGTTAATATCAGCATCTATTAATACTATTTTGTCTGTAGTTTTAGTTCCATTCACGAGCTTCACCTGAAATCAATGCAAATACACTGGAAAAAAGAAAAATAACCGATAAAATAAAGATTAGATTAAAGGTACAGCGTCCACAAAAGACTTCCGGTCTATAGGGGCGTGTCCTTGACCACGCCCAGATGCGCGTTCCCGGGATTTACTTTTTTTTTTTTTTCCGCCTTCCACCCCTTGAAGAGTGGGGCGGGTACCCGTCTGTGCTCAGGATTGCGTTGTCATTGTATTCAGAGAGAAACGCGTGGTCAGCGGCAGCCACGACCAGCTCCACAGCAGCGACATAACTGGTAAGCGGACGTTTTAGCGAACAAAACTCTTTTGAACTGCTTGCTTCAACGCTTTTGTTTTCCCGAACTACCTTAAAAATAAGTTGGCCCAGTAACACGCGTCGACTTGTTTACACCCTGCGTGTTAAAGTTGTCGAGTCGTGGCGCTGCGCCTGCTGATGGTCCAGCTAATTTCTACTGACTGCCAGATTAAATTGGTTTTGTCTGGGCTGCTAACGGTAGGTGCACGCCACTCCCCGCCTAGCCACAATGTGCTGATAGTAAAATGCAGGCTAATCGCCAAACTCCATCGATTTCCTTTGTTTAAAACGGTATTTAAGGTCCTCTGGAGGCTATCTCATAGATTTGGTTAAAAGAAATACAGTTAGCGTGGTGTCTTTAATGTAATTCAAACTTTATTTAATCAACAAAATGAGAATTATCGTCATTTACTGATTATTGTGTATGAGATAAAGACGAACCCATTTTTTTTTCTGTTCTTGTTGCCCCTCTTTGTGTCTCTGGTTTCGATTGCTGTGCATTTAGGTTTTTTTTTTTTTTTTTTTTTTTTTTTTGTTTTTGCCGTCTTAAATTAAATTCCTTAATTACAGCCACATTAGCTCCACTAATAAGTTGTTTCGTGAGAGCTTCCCCCTTCTCCCCAATG